>NC_134409.1:2014941-2090246 GCF_038048845.1 Mixophyes fleayi
GAGTGACTCAGCAGAGGAAGAATGATTTTCCTTGCAAACTGATCTAGCCGCTGCGTGCAAGGATTGAGAGCAGTGGCGGATCCAGGGGGGGTGATCGGGGCATTCGCCCCCCCCCCCTAGCAGCAAAAAGCTAGGTCCCAGGCGCCGATTAAAACGGGAGGGGCGGGGCTAAGCGCGAGCGCGGGGGGGCGGGGGAATGGGGCTAAATGTGGGCCAGCCAATCAGAGTGGTCCCAGCCGGCAACCACAACGGGAGGGGGCGTGGCCAATCGCAGGCGGAAGGTGGGGTTAACGCAGGTCAGCCAATCAGAGCAAAGGAGGGGCGTGATTATGCAAAATCGCCCCTCCTAAACATAAAGTCTAGATCCGCCCCTGGTTGAGAGTCTGATTCAGGGAAGACCAGTGAGGAGGGAATTACAATAGTCGATGCGGGAGATAAGTGCATGAATTAGAGTTTTTGCGGTGTCTTGTGCGAGATATGTGAATATTCTGTAAATGTTTTTAAGATGTATGTAACATGATTTAGATATATAGTTGATGTGGGGATCAAATTATAGTTGTGAGTCAAGGATTACACCTAGGCAGCGAGCTTGCGGGTGGGATTTATGGTCATGTTAACAGAAATAGAAGTGTCAGGTAGGTAACTTGTGTTGGTGTGTGGGAATATTATTAATGCTGTTTTAGAAAGATTGAGTTTGAGTTGGCGAGAAGACATCCAAGATGAAATGACAGAAAGACAGTCAGTAACGCGAGACAACACAGATGTCGAGAGATCAGGGGAGGACAGATAAATTTGTGTATTATCCACATAGAGCGCTACGGAATATGTTGGCGCTATATAAATAACTGATGATGATGATGATAGAGATGATACTGAAATCCAAAGGAGCTTATTAGTTTTCCAAGAGAAGTGGTGTAGATAGAGAACAGCAGAGAACCTAGGACTGAGCCTTGTGGTCTCCAACTGATAAAGGAAGTGGAGCAGAGGTGGATCCAGAGAAATTAACACTGAAAGAGCGATTAGATAGGTAGGACGAGAACCAGGATAGGACAGTGCCTTCAAGACCTAGGGATTGTAGCGTTTGTATGAGGAGAGAGTGATCAACAGTGTCAAATGCAGCAGAGAGATCCATGAGAATTAGAAGAGAGTAATGGCCTTTACATTGAGCAGTAATAAAATCATTGACCATCTTAGTCAATGCAGTCTCTGTGGAGAACGAAAGCCTGACTGAAAAGGATCCAGTAGGTTGTGTGAGTTGAGTGCAGGCAAGTCTCGAGAAGTGGGGTGGGGGGGGGGGGGGCAAGCACACAGCTCTGGCCAATAAGTAGCGGCCCATCCTTAAAGGGTGTTTTTCGATACAATATATATTATATATTTAACAATATAAAATGAGGCTATTTTAGTGTTGCTTAATCCAGCGATACTTTATTATTTATAAGTTAAAAATCTTATATATACACCTTATTTATTTTTATTATTTATGTATGTGTGTATATATATATGTATGTGTATATATAATATAAATTACATACCTGTCTAATTATAATGGGATTTATCAAAATGCAAAAAGTCTGTTTGCTTTAAAAACCTGATGCTTTTGCCATCAAATGGGTTTGTTTTTGCATTGCCCTATGTACTAACAGGGTTATTAATTGTTTTAGGGTTAACCTAAACCAAATAATATTAGGGATGGTACTGGGAGGAGTAGAGCGCTAGGTGTCAATCTGACACCCTGGCCCAGAGCTGGATTAGGCTCTGGGGGTCCCAGGACACTTTAGACAGGGTAACCCCCTGTGATGTAGCATGGTTATCATTTTAGACAAATACACAGGCAATGCTGTGTGCACCACTGTTAGGTGCACACAGTTCTGCCTTCACAAGCAGTACACGATGAAGCAGGACATAACGCTCAACTGTCCTAAGCCAAACAGTCACCCATATTCGGGACTATCCCACCAGATTCAGGACAGTTGGCAGACTGTGCTGCGCTCTCCTTCCTGTTCTTATACCTTTCACCACTTGTGGCCGCTGGTTTCTTTAGCTCATTTGCTGGTTGTCTGGATCCTGGAATATTGGATGACCTATTTGGGAAAAAAAATGAGTACATAAAATTGAGAAAACTTCAACGAGCCCGGTGTTAAATCAATAGCACCCACGATTTATAATTAGGCCTCCCTCCAGCCCCAACATTAAAATAATAATATTCACATTTGCTAAATAGATCTATTTCCCTCCAACCAACTCTAATATTAAATAGCAAACACATTTAATAAAAAATACATCTGCTTCCCTCCAATCAACCCCAACATTAAATTAATAGTATTCCCATTTAATATATAAACCTACTTCCCTCCCTCCAAACAGAATTAAATAATTTATATTCACATTTAATAAATAGTCCTTCTCCTCAAAATCAGCCCCATATTCAATTATTATCATCAAACCACCCCAGCATTAAATTAAATGTTCAATCACTTAACCCTAAATTAATAGGCCCCACTACTAAATTAAATTGCCCCACCATCACCCCACAAATAATTAGCCCCGACCTGCACTTAAATAGCCCCCCCCTTCCCTCACACACTATATTAACACACTGGCCTCCACTCACACACACACACTATATTAGCACACTGCCCCCCTCCCCCACACACACACAGTATATTAACACACTGGCCCCCCACACACAATATATTAACACTTACCTTGTTCTCTCCGCCGCGCTGTCTGCATCACTTCTCACATAGGACCACACCTGTCATGTGGTGCACGTCCCATGTGACAGCTAGGCTCTCACAGATAGGCCACATGTAGGGGACGGGGGACGGATCCACAGTCAATATGAAAGGTGGCTGGTCCCGGAGCAGGGGCTAGCCACCAAGTAATAGAGACTTGGGTGATACCAGTAGACAGAGAATACAGATTTTACTTAGGTAATATAGTAGGAAGAAAAGAGAGTAGATACTTCATCTTCATTTGTGGTATTAAATGATGTGTGTGTCAGAGGGTGCTCGGTAGGAATGGAGCTGGCTGTTTCTCAAGGACGATGATACCATTTCATGTCGGATCTTATCAATCTTGTCCTTGAAGTAGGAAGTAGGAAGTATTTCCCTTCATCTAGTATAATCTCTCCCAATATATAATTACAGCCAAAGGTAACTTATTGTAACAATTTTTAAGCAACTTGACAAAATATAACCTCCGCCTTCTGTTTTTCACTGATATTTGTTGTAATTGATCTGACAGGGCTACAAATGTATTGGATTATTTCCTGCTTTTACCATGCGTTTTTATAGTCTTTATTAGACCGGTGTTATTGGTACGTTAGGTCTGAACTGTGGTTGGGGTACATTGAACCTTATGAAGAAACAGTCCACAGGAGCATTGGCATGACCACTGGACCAAACATGGACAACCGGTTGCGCTGCATCAATCCACCAGCGCTCGCTCAGAATACTCTGGTGTATTCTCAGCTTTTGCACACACGGAGATGATTCCCCTGCGTTGCCTCTCTCCGTGCTCAATTCTGTTCACCTGGCGGCCATTATACACCTGAGATGGGTCTTGCAATATCTTTATTGGAGCTGTTGTGTTACTCCATCTGCACCAGACTGAGACAGCAAAGCTAACCACTGTGCCACCATGCTGCCCACTTACCTTAGACACATAGTGGGAGCGGTGGTTGGAAGACGTGCGCTGGTTCTCTTTTTGCAGCTTCTCTCACACAGACAGCAGGAGAGCTGGATCCGTGCACCGGAGCACATGATGAGGAGATTTCGAGTCCACGATAGGCTGGAAGTGCGCAGCTTGGTGATGAGGTCATTGTGTCTCAGAGTGACTGGGAGCCGCCGTATGCTGTGTCGGGATTCACCTTCTACTACTGGAGCGGGAAGAGGACCAGACAAAGCATCTCACTGGCAACAAGTAGCGACAGACCCACTCCATGGTAGCAGGGTGGGCCCATAATTCAAGGGGCTGGCGCGTCCCCCTGGTTCATGGGCCAGTTGGCATTGCACACCCTGCACCCATGCTGGATACATCAATGTAATTATCTTAATTTCATGTGAGACATTACATTCCGGTATTACACAACTGGAGAAGATCGCACGACAGAGTGATTAGAAGTCTCTTGTGTACCGCAGCATGTAATACACATTGGGGTATATTTAAGAAATAACAGAATTGCACTATCGTGCACTTACCGTGTAATTTAGTCCACGATGTGTCCAACTCAAATTTATTAACGGTGCATCGCAGCAGATATCATTGATATCTGCTGCTTTTCACTCCTGGTCGTTTTTGCGAGCAGTCACCATACAACAGTATGGTGACTGCTCTGGCCGCAATTTAGCAAGTCCTGAAAAAAATTTTTTTTCGGGAACTTGTTGTGTTAATGTACGCCAGCTGAGGCTGGCATACATCATCCGAAATGCTGCTAAAACTTGTGTTCTTCGTTATATCCAGCTCTGCAGGAGAGCAGAGCTGGACAGCGCATGCGCAGGGAGTGATCCTGCGATCCCTCCCTGTCACAGCCTCAAGCTCTCCGGACGGCACATGCGCAGTTGCATGAAGAAGAGAAAGTGCACCGAAGAGGAGGAGATCGGGAGACAGCGCGACCGAAGAGGCAGTGGTGAGTATGGTTTTTTTTTAACACAGAAACAGCAGTTTTTCGGGAAACTGCTATTTCTGTGATCCATTTTTCATTAATTTGAGAAATACATCAATCCTTATCCATGCGATAAGGATTGATAAGTATTTCTCACTTTCCCCGATACATGATAAATGTGCCCCAAAGAGCGATCTCTGTTATGATGTTGGAGGACTGAAAGTCGCCTGCGTTGCCTCACCCTAAAGCTGGATACAGAGATCCTGGGAATATCCACGTGGAATACAATTTATAAAGTGAGCAAGCCGGTTGGTTCGCTAAGCTGCCATCTGCAGAATATGTATTTATCTGGTAGGTAGACAGGTTCCTGCAGGAGAGATACATTGTGACCTATATCCCCTGCTCATGGTTACATATTAATGAGAAACTATAAACAAAATAATAATTCTATAATATACACGCCCTGTAATAAGATCTAAACAGCCGCCTGCAGGATTTTTTTGTTTATCTTTAAATTCCGCTAAATTCATGTAGAAGTCCCTCAGACCACACTATGGGGTCTATTTATTATCACTGCGCGGTAACTATCATTATGCATTGCTGCAATTTACTGTGGCTGCCCTGTCCTCCTCCTTCACATGCACATATAGTTTTACTCTGTGAGGGAACCAGGAAATCTTCAGCTGGACCCCATTGTAACAGTCAAGTAACGCCATCATGGGCAGATTTGCTTTTGTCCGCTAAATAAAATGCCCAATGCGGGGTGGCCCATAAAGGTCAACGGGGACAGCTGTAAGCGCCGGTAATTGGGTTAAGGCCGAAGAAATCTCTCTCTCTGGAGTTAACCTTTTGTTAAATAAGAAAAGGAGGTAAAAGGCCACTTTGCCATAGTTTACACCCGCATTTTAGCTGTTCACCATTGGTTAAATGGCCTTGCCAGGTTGGTGGCCCTTACCACTACACAAGCAGGCCAAGGCCCGGGTACTTTCTACCTGCCCACCTCCCCTCTCAGTGACCCTACCTACACGTTTCTCATAGCTATGACAAGTTTCTATTTATACAGTACACTGATGGCTTCCCATAAACTCTTCGTGCCAGACACCATCTATAAAATCGAGATTGGCCCAGGGACTAATTGCCCCCTTGTCAGACCTCCAACGACCATAACCATACAACATGGGAGAGGTGGTCTCCATGTACAGTCACTAAGGTGAGCTGATTATTAATTAGTGAGCACTAATACCCATACCCACTGTCACCGCTGGTTCTCACCTGTATATCCTGTTTATTAATCTGGGTAATCTGTAAATGTTCAGTATCCCAGGTGAGGAATCCTTCCCAGAGTTTACATTTTGTAAATATTGATGGGCAGTAATGGGACAGCACCCCCTACTGGCTAGCTGATCATGAAAAATATATAGTTTTTGTTTTACATATTTAGATAATTTATTAGGCTCAATGCATCCTGCAACTTGGCATTGATCACCATTTACACAACAGAGCATGTTGTCATGGCAACTATTAATCAACAGTTACATTGTATTTTCAATATAAAATGTAATTAAATGCAAAAAAAACAAATGAAGTTAATCGGTTTTCCAAACTTAATAAATGACATAGGAATCTTCTATCCTGCAGTAGTCCAAATGGAAATGTCATTTAAGTAATGTGATTAGAAGGACTTCATATAATAAAGCTGCAGTGCTAAAGTATTATCAGCTGGAGGTGTCAATCCCTAATCAGACCATTACAAAGGACCAGACAGCTGCTGATGGTCATAATTACATCTCCTTGCTCCAGTCCTCCAACACCCACAAGAGATGCCCTTAATGTGTTCAGCTTATGTGGCTGCTCTTGTCCCCCACCCCCCCTACAGGCAAAAGTAGTCGTAACTGTAAGTGCATCAATATCCTCATATAAACTCATGTGCACCATCTTTGGTACACAGGAGCAGTAGGTATAAGCGTATCTTATGCAACCCCCCAATAATAAAAAAAAAAAGCTGTTCTCTGTTATCAGGTTCATTTTGTTGAGTTGTGTAGCAGGGGGAGATTTTGTGACATGTGTGTAATATTATTTCATACACCCCCCTCATACACTCCAATAATGTCTGGATAGACTGGTCAGAGCCACTTCTGTGACCTGGGGGTGTGCGGGAAAACCAGGACCCTTTGATCACCTCGTGCTGGGTAAAGTCTTTATTTATATGACTGCTCAAAATGCAAATAAAACTAGGACACAATTGAGGGCACAATAGAATTGAGCAGCCCCCCAGGGGGCCACTGTGATATGTTTACAGAAACAGGTACATAAGAATGACTGCTGCAGAGCTCTGCATTGTTGTATAAAGAATTTCATCAAAATAATCAATGAAGACCCCACCAATTCCTTATATAGACCTCTGCTCACTTCTTCGTGTGCATATTTCCGGACAAGCTGTAATTCATTTCCATTCCCTAGAGCGATTTACCTCTTTACTTGCTTTTCAAATTACTGGTGGTTACTACCTTATGTCTGTTTAGTTTTGTGTTTCAGTTCCTGAGAGACCACCACACTGGACTTGTGTACACCTTCTATTATTTGTGCTCCCCCTCAGACAGCTTTGTTGTCTGTTCCTCCATTGGTATAGAGTAGACTTTATTTCCCCAAACTTGTCCGTGTACCCTGCGTACCAACTTCCTCTTTAGAGAACGTACAAGATGATTTGCGGTTTTTAATCAATTATCCGATGTTTGTATCAATATTATTATAGTGTAATAGTTATTAATCAGTTATCGACTGTCTTTAGCACCCCCCTCCCCCCTGTGAGTGTATAGGGGGCTTGTTTGTTAGATTGGTGGGGGTGTTTAGTGGGATAAGAAGTCAGGGAGTCTCTGCTGGGGGGCTGTAATAATGGACCTTTGTATGGAGAGATTCCCCGGGAACAGCAGATATTAATGTGATGATTTCTGTAGGTGTAATAATGCAATAAATAATGAATGCAATTTTGATTCGTGGAACCGCTTTCTTGGTGAGGATAATGATTGGTGGGCATCGGTCATTTTACTGGGGACAGAGGGAGAATTAATAATATTTTAGTCTCCAGCCGACGAAGTGAAACCCGTCAATTATCGGTCTCATTCCGGAAATGCAGGGGGGTCTCGTATGTACCAGTTACAGGTAATAGAGACACAGAAAGTAATTATATAGGGATAATGAACGGTCCGTTATGGAGATAACCTGCAACCCCGAGTTTCATACAGGTCCCATAATTACAAATATTCGTAATAATTTACAGTAGAGTTTCCCCCCCCCCCCACCCCCCTGTATATGGCTGATAGGAGCAGTTCTGAGAAGCAGACAGCGCTCCCCGGATAAGCCTTATCTGGCCCGACAGCTGAGCTCCCTATGAAGAAGCAGTTTCTCCATCCCTTGTCAGGGGGGCAAATCCACTCACCCTGTCTCCGCGTCCCCGTAAATATCAAGGCTAGTTTCCTGCCCCCCATTAATAGACTGCTATCACGCAGCATAGGAGCAAACATTATAAATGCTCAGGTTACCCCCTGCACCTCCCCATATGACTGAAAAACACGTACAGGGCAGCGGCACAAATATTGGGAAGCTCTACACACCCGGTGCACCCACACAGCTGGCCCCTATGTCACACGGGGAATGTTAGTTTATGTCTCCCATATCTGCTGCCTGTTATAATATTCCTATTACAGGATCCCTTTCCCTTCCAGTCAGTGCGGCGCCCCCTTGGAGTGAATTTCTGTAAAGACAATAAATGTAGCTCATCAAAGGCTGCAAAATGAACCAAAGTAGCCGGCGGGATAATATATAAAATATACAATTATTACTCCCAATCAACCTCGTTATCCGATGAAATGAAGGCATCGTGTATCAGTGAGTTGTGTATATACAGGGTATTTGTTTTGCAGTGTGTTAAGTACATGTGTTGTGTGTAGACCCACGCCTGCGTACATCTTATTACAGTTTAATGATATGTGACATGCCAGCCTGGGGCTGTGGGCGGGGACATGCACTTGCATTATATGTACAAACATAGAAGTGGGCAGCCAATCAGATGAGACTAATCATGAATAACAATAAGCCTGTCAGCCAATCGCCACAAGTCATGGACCATAACAGGCAGCCTTCAACTCAGAATCAGATTAGTTGACTAAGAAAGTTGTTGGATCTACCTGGAGCAGTCAGCTGCCCCCTGCGCCCAGTCACCCGTCTGCCTGGAGTGCCCTCACCAAGGATGAGTTTGGCATTCTCCCGCCTTCAACCAGTTGAGGATAAGCTCGGAAGTGTCTCGGTAAGTTTATAAAGTTACTAGTTGGAAAAGTTACCTTGTGTGAGTTAGTATTTGTTACATTGTATCAGAGTTATGGATCATAGTTTGCGACATTAGTATCAGAGCCCGTGTTTGTTACACTGTGTCCAGATTTAGCCCAGTGTTTCTTATATCCAGGGGACCCAGTCAGTGTTACCAGAAAGTGATAGAATGTAACAGTTTACAAATAAGATACAATGTAACTTGCATCCAGTTGTGTCTCTGATTCGGCTTTGTCAGTGCAGGAAAGTTTCATGTCCCGGGAATGTCTCAGGTTGTAGAGGAAGAAACTCCTGAGCGGGCTGTGATCTGTTTGTACAGCGGCCGCAGTGTTTGTTATATGACTATTAGGAGATGAACTCGTTTTACAGGTTCTCAGTAATAATAATAATGTAGAAGCGCAGTCATCTATGATGCGGTTCTGGTGTCTGACCTGTACCCTCTCTTTGCCCCCAGGAGATGAGCATGGAGGACATGGGCTTCACAATGATCGACTCCTGCAGCATCAAGAAGGAGGAGGATGATCTGGGAAAGTTCGTGGATTTGGATTTTATTTTGGCTCATACTACCAGCAACCAGCATGGGGGTGGCTCGGGTCACGGGGCCACTTACCCCCTGCCAGAAACCCCCGAGAGCTGCAGCACCACCTATGATAGTGACGGATCGTACCCTGCCAGTCGGAAATACAGAGCGGGCAGCTTTACTGAGAGCCCCCACCACAGTTATGTGGCCGAGCTACTGACCCCCGATGTGTCCTGCATGGATGTACCCCCAGAGTATGGAGTGAAGCCGCTGCACAGCCGGAAATATACTGAGCTGCGGGTGTCCGGTATGGATGTGCCTCTGCACTTAACCGTGGAGCAGATCCAACACCTGGGGCAAAAGATCAAAAAGGAGAGACCTGAGCAGGCCTGCATGCTGAACACCCCGTCCCCCGACTCCCCCGACTGCATGCCCCCCATGATGGAGCACAAAACCAACTTGATGCACATGCAGGGGCAGCTAGGAGGGCACACGTTTGTCCAGCACAGAGTCAGCCCCACGGAGGAGATGCCCCTCAATGACTGTCACGTGATGCAAGACATGCACTGCCTCCCCATCATGCCAATGGGTCAGCACTACCAGCTGGCTCAGTCTTACCCCCCTCACTTTGCCAGCCAGGCACCTGTACAGTTTCATGGACAGTTCGGTGTTTACAGGGACCCCATGAAGGTCCATCCGGCCATGCACGGCATGATAGTCACCCCACCATCCTCCCCATTACTGGAGTACTACCCGGCCATGAACCCCCCTGATGACTGCAAACCCAAAAGGGGTCGGAGGTCCTGGGCCCGCAAGAGAACCGCAACTCACAGCTGCGAGTACCCTGGATGTGGCAAAACCTACACCAAGAGCTCCCACCTCAAAGCGCATATGCGCACACATACAGGTAAGCGCACTGACATGCCAGGGTTTCTAGATGTGCTCCATACTGCAATGACAGACCCTTAACCCACCTGACAATGCCCCCTCCTCTATGCTGCTATTGTGATACAGTTGACTTCCAACCCCTCCCACTCCCTTGTCTGCCTCTATCTCTTATAATGTAGCGAGTTCTAATAATATTATCTTGTCTATCCCTTAGGTGAGAAGCCATATCACTGCAACTGGGAGGGCTGCGGCTGGAAATTCGCCAGATCGGACGAACTCACTCGCCATTTCCGCAAACACACTGGCCACAGACCTTTCCAGTGTCAGCTGTGCGAGAGAGCCTTCTCCAGGTCCGACCACCTGGCCCTCCACATGAAGCGGCACATGTAACCTCATAGACTGCCTATATACAGAGAACATATTTTCTTACAGGGAGGTGTATATATGTCTATACATTTTGGTATTTAAAGAGGCTCCTGCTCCGCAGATGCCAGCCAAATATATAAATATATATTATTTAAAACAATGACAGGGATTACTTTCATCCCCTGCATTCTGTACAATATTTGTAATATATTACCTTCTTGCGTTTTTGTAAGGTTAATTGAAGTTTTATTTTTGCTGATCTGGGAGATACAGCTACTTTGTATACTCTTCATTATACCTAGATGCTAGAAATCCGGGGAATGGGGCCCCAAAAGTGTTGTGGGATATTTTTTTGGGTTACACTGAAGTATTCTGTGAGCTCTTATAGCCTAATGTGCAAATAACTGTCAGTCATAGGTGAGGCGCTATTGGCTACGGAACACTGCCACCTAATGGAAGCAGCGGTGCACTGCATAGACCTTATTTTATAAATACCCTGCTTGTACATCGCATTTATACGGACACTTCGCAAAGTCCGTTCATCCAATTTGGTTTTTTTCTCAACGGTTTTTGTTCAGTTCTCGTTTTATTCAACTATCCCCGTCGTTTTCCCTTTAGAAGGGAAGCTAGAAACTGTTTGCAATGCCTCTAATTGTAAATTGTAAATAATTGTACAATAAAACACTGTTTGTTACAATCTGTGATTCTCAGCCTTTTCTTCTATAATAAATAAAACGTTGGATTTGACATCAAGTGATCCGTACTGGAAGTTTCAAACTGAATGGTATAACATATATATATATATATATATATATATATATATTAGTATGTAGGTTTCACATTTGCAGGTTATATTATCTCCTACGGAGTGTAAGCTGATTTAGTTAATATTATTAATATCTTGTAGGGCGTTGGCACTCTGCTTTCATAATTCATATCTGTTTATAGAATGTAATTTAAAACTGCTACATCTACCAAATTGTGGGCCCAGCCCATGCAAATTAAATTTAGAGATCTTGGTGTTTACATTGTTTGAAGCATACAAATCTTCCTGCACCGACATTATAACTGGACATGTAATGATTTTACTGTCATACCCAGGATTGGCGATCATCATACCCCTGCCTCTCTTACACTCCATCATGAAACTAACTGCAAGTAACCAGAATCCCCTCCCACATGCACAATATGTTGGGTAAATGACACAGTTTTGCCCCTTGACTCTCAGGGACTGATTTTCCAATAGGCTGCCGGGGGTGCAAAGTTTTGTGTATGTGTGTGTGTGTGTGGGGGGGTTCAAAATTTATAGAGTGGCAAATTTATTAATTTTAAAATATAATAACAGTTGCTCTCCAAATTAAAAATAAAACATGAAGGAAAAATGTAGCAAGGTTTTAATCCTGGCGTATTCCCATGGTGAATGCTGAAGACAATGGTGGGCGCCCCCCCTCCTCAGTGGCGCTTGGTCATGCCTCCGTTCTGCTGTACTGTTCTGATTTCAATAAACACAAAATGAGTGACAGAGATTGCTGTGACCCCTTTAGATAGATAAGTGGAGCTAAGTTTCGGAAACACAGGAACATAACATTGGATGGGGGGTGAAGGAAGACGGATTTTACATCAATGATGAGTTAATTTTTACCTACCGCGTATTAGCCTGGCGCGGAAAGCGAGGAGGCGCTATGTGCGTTGTATGTATACTGATCATAATAAGAAATGATAATGAGGAGCTAAACTCACTAATAGTCAATGGTCATACATTGAATTTCACACATGTGATGCCACGTTTATATTTGACAATGGACAATGAGGTGCAAAAAGGTAAAAGATGCGTAAAGAGAATGTGCCACCGGGCACATCTATGTAATGTGCAGCCGCACCGCTAGGGTGAAGGGTGGCACCCCGCCACACATTACATAGATGTGCCTGGCAGCTAAATGAAAGCCTTGGCGGTATGGTATACCGTCCCACTTCCACGTGTGTGTGTATATAACATTTTCCTAGCTAAATAAATCCATCTTCCCTGCGTGGTATTATGTGTTTGGGTATCTTACTAAATTTAATCAGCCCTGTTTTATGATAATTTACAACCAAGGCTCATTCCATAATTGCATCGGTAACAAAACAAAAAAAACATGAATTTATAAATAAATGAATTTATTAACATAGCAATCGTTAACACTATGGGGCAGATTCAATTAGTTTTGCGGTCTGCGATTACGTGTGGCTGCGCATGTAGTGACAATATTGTACTGCAACATCGCAGATTTCTCTTCACAATCCTATGTGGGTGCGCTCAGAAATCTGCGATGTTGCGGTAACAGGACTTGTGCAGCCGAGTGTAATCGCGGACCGCAAAACTAATTGAATATGACCCTATAAATGGAATTGTGTTTGATACTGAATACAAGGCCACAATTATGTAAAGATAAAGGGTCTCGTGACATCACCTGGAAAAAGGTCTGTGATATTTTTGTTGTATCAATTGCGCTTATTTCTTTATTATTATTATTATTTATTATTATTAATAAGTCAATTTCAGGGTTTTACTTTTTCATCCATAGTTCCCATATTAAAATAACTAAAATGTAGTGAGAGCTGTACTAAATGCTAACTGTCTGCACCAGTTACAATGGGATGACCCGCAGTACAGGTTTGTGTCTGTCTATGAATGTGGGGAGAGGGCGTCATTTTCATGTGATTGGAGATACTGGGAGATATTTAGACCACACACACATATGGGAATTAGGCCGTCTACCTACACCGGCCACTGTACGCTAATGATAAGTTGGGTTCCCCATTTGGGAAAGTTCCCATACTGAATATTCCTTGAAGCTTTTCCTGCATAAAATCCTGTCCCATGTTCCATACATCCTTCCCCATACAGACACATTCCCCAAATCGGACATTCGGCAAGTCTGACCCTAGGTGGGCAGATCCAGTCACTCAGCCATTAGTGGGCGGGGGTGGCTCTATTATTGGGTTCTGTGGCATAAGAAATATAGTGAGGGTAAAGGAAGAAAATATTTAATGAAATAATTAAAGTATAATAAAAGTAATTTGTACAGTGCAGAAATGAATGCTGAGAAAAGGTCGGATACCTCAGATAGACCATGATCTGTCATGTTGAGGGTTATGGAAAGACATGCACACTCACTAGATATAAATGTTACTGAAAATCTATGAGGAGGTCTCAGGCATGAATAACAGAGAAGAAGACAGAATGAATCTTCTAGTTGAAAAATATTCTTTAAGGAAGACTTGGAATATTTCCCCAAAAATAATATAACAACTGAAAATCTTCCTTTCGTGCAGGAAACATTTGCAAATTATTTCTGTCAAAGGAAGTTCTACAAAGTGCTGACTGGCCGGGTGCATAAAACTTTTACACGTGCTGCTCTACCCATATTGTTATTAATATAAATAACTAATAATTAGCAATTGAAATGTGCCGAAAGGAGCAGTGTTTAACTTTATAGAGCATGCTGGGCAACAAGCAGCCGTGGACAAGTCTTCACCTGCGCCCCCCATTGGCTGCGCCAATCTGGCTTATTCTCTGATTTCTTATGAAGCAGTAAAAGTGGTGGAGGTCTGAGGGGCATGTGGGAGGCGTGAGAAGACGTGACGGTGCAAGGGGTGCATTTTTTGGCAAGTGGGGTTCGGAGGGCATGTTGGGGTATTTTAGAGCAAATGAAGGCTATGGAGGGTATTTTGGTGCAAATGAGGGCCATGTGGGGGTATTTTGAAGCAAATGAGGGTCATATGGAGGTATTTTGGATCAAATGAGGGGCATGTGGGAGTATTTTGGGATGAGTGATGTGCGTCTTCCAAGGTAAATTTTGAGCTGTGTTTTCATACTTGAATTTAAGGGTAATGTGTGGCCCTTTAGAAGGTTAGAGGGACAAACATGTGGCCCTTCAGCTTTATCAGTTTGCCCATCACCGATGTAGAGAATTATGAAGAACATCCAATTTCACCAGAGGTCCCTATATTTTTCCCACTAATGTACAGAAATAACAGGTACAGAAGGGAATGGTCCATGGTCACGTTTTTAAGCAGTCCCCATGCTAGGTATCCTGTGATCATCTATTTATTGACCGGTATATGGTGAAAACATCACAAATCTTAAAAAATAAAGTGCAAGTTCGTTCATCCTATTTGGTTGTATGTCGGCCCATCCTCACTGGTAGAATCAGATTAGAACAAACTTCAAACTATTTTTTTTTTAATTGATATCCCCTATTGTTACTTTTCTGTGTTACCTTTTGGTGGAAACACAGCACACGCTAGAGCTGTTTTAATACTTCTATTTGTACACAGTATATTTCAGATCAGCCAAAGGAAACATTCTCTCCTCCTCACCCCCATTATAATGCATGCTAGGTTTCTGCACATTGTAAAAAAGAACCAGTGTTGACGTTTGGTACCAGTTACTATGTGAACCAGCAGAAGAGTGTGGGGTACAATGATCCGCATCTGAATTACGTGCAGCTAACAGTGGAACACACTTTCAATGCTTAAATGTGAACAGATCCTTATGGTTTGAATCCCGCATTTAAACTTCCTGAAGCACCAACTGTTTCACAGACTTGCAACATTGTTTCAACACATTACAAATAAAACTGATGTGAAGATTGAATGGAGGGGGTGAGTGCCCAGGGTACTATCTTTTCAAGTTCACTTGTTACATGACAGCTGAAATCTCTAGATCACAAGTAAGTAGGTTAGTAACAGCTTATGCAAAAAAGTCAAAGCATTTTTATTTTAATAATTTAATTATCAATTTAGGGGATAAGAGATCTTATGGGCCAATGGGATTGTTCTAAAATAAGGTCATTACTTGGGCCTATACTCTGGCTGTCTATTGTGCAATGACTGCAATGTGTTTTTATCTCTTTTTAGGCTATTATTTCTTAATTGCACATATTGTCCAAACTGCATTTGTCTCCTATAAATATTATTTTTTAAACTCTTCATTAATATTTTTGTTAGCGAGTTCTGGAATTGCATTATTGTTTTTTTAGTCTTGCAGGTGTGTAGCAATCGCTGAAGGAGGAGAGCGCTGAAGAGAGAATGAATCGCTGCCAAGAAGATGCTCCACTATTCCTGTATGTGTTTTATTTATTGTTTGCTTGGCAGGCTCGACAGCTTTTCTTCCTCTGAGGGGAGGGAGGGGACCTTTATAAGTAAAAAAAGAAATAACAAACAAGCATAAAACAGACTAATCCGATGAGTCAGGTAATTAGTCCATTGAAGAGGCTGCATATTTATATTGCTTTCTACTTGTATGGACATCCGGATCCTGGACATGTGGAGCAGAACTGCTCTTTGATTGGTCCATCTGTTTGGACATGACTGGACCCCTCCTGTTTTGGAAGAGCTGCCAATCAGAACAATGCTGCCCTTTAGTGCCTTTGATTGACAGACTCTCTCACTCTGTGGCAGCTGAGATCACTGACAATGTGTCCAGGACACTTGCAGTTGGGGATTCTGGCAGATTCTATATTTTTGTGGTGTTTGAACATATTTGTCTAATGACCTTCATACACCACCTTGTGCAGAATATTAATTTATTAAACTCTTGAAGATCTGCAGAACGTTGTCCTTTTCTAACTACTGTATTGACCTAAACATATAAATATATTCTGCAGAGCATTGCATACTTTGATATCTGAAATAGCTAAAAAATCTGGAATCATTTTGATCCCCTTATTTTTGGAATATTTGCAATTCTTAACCAATTTAGATTACTGTAAATAATCTCAGAGAAATGTTAGTCATGTATGTTTCCTATCTGTATAGCTCACTAAAATATTCCCAAAGTGTGATTTAGAAAAACAAAGTCACAGAACAACAATGTAACATTGACACTGTCAGAATATGCAGCATCCATCCTGATTTAAGAAAAAATTAACACATTAAATGAAATGACATTCTGTATTACATTGTTACTACAAACTAAATACGCGTTTCAGTTTCAGTTTCTCCCTGTGTAGCGCACACTTGTTTTTATTACAATTTTTTAACAATTTTTATCTTAATAGAGTGTTCTGCTTCCCCTTATATTATAGGTTCATTAGAGTTAGAGACACATAATAATACATTAGGATACAATGGGATCTTTGCTAGTATCAACCATTTTTCTATAAAGGACTTAAAGGTGGCAACATACGGCCTGATTCTGCCCCTCGCCCTAAGAGTAGAGACACAGGATCTCTGACAAAATGAACACTAGTGTGTTCATCCATGTGGTAGGGAATATAGATTGTAAGCCATACTGTGGCAGGGACTGATGTGCTGGATTTAATATCTGTAAAGCTCTGCATAATATATAGTCACTATATAAATAACTATAAATTGGCACAGTATAGATGGTTAGATCGGACAGCGTGCAGTGGATACTGCGGTTAGAAGATGACCCCACACACGTGGATAGTGGTCATCTACCGACTGCATTTACCACTATGTTTGTTAATGATTCTATCAGCTTGGACAGTGGCGTTGTGGAGTAACACACCAGCATTTATGTTATTCCCTTTGGTTCCAATGTAAAATAAATATCAGCTATAACCTTCAACAGAACAGCGCCTCCCGCTGGCCAAGTCATTACGTCACAATGTTATATTAAGTCAGTGTTTCCAAATACATTCCTCAGGGAGCCCTAACAATGCATGTTTTCCAGATCTTGTTGGAGCACAGGTGTATTCATACTGACACATTGTATCAGAGCCACAGGTGGTATAATTATTCCATTTGTCACCTGGAAAACCTGCACTGTTAGGGGCTCTCTGAGGACTGGTTTGGGAAACATGGTATTATGTGACGCATGACGCATTTTTGTGAACTGATGTCTGATTACGCCTCTTTCACTACTGGCTCTAGAGAGAGTTTAATACTGTGGCCGCTATAGACCATCTGCTCAGAGCCGTAAGGATCACGTAAGCACATGTGACACAATTACTGTCATTTAAAATTCAGGGCTGCTCTGTAGCCCTGTGTAGGACTTCTGAAGTGCGGTTTTTATTTAGGTGGGATGCGCCTTCAGACAACCTAAATGCATGACTCCTGCATACACTTCTGCATCTTTTACTAAATGCATTGCTTTATCTTTCAGTATTTCCTCAGTGCTTTCCAGTCAAAGCTTTATATCAGCAGGCATAGTCGTGTAGTCCAGGATATGACATATATCTAGTCTGCTCTTGCATTGGATACACATGAATACTGAGAGCAGCTTTGTGTTGTATCCAAGGACGACAAAAATAAACAACGATTATATAGAGTGAAGGCTGAAAAGCACAGAAGCAACACATAGTATTGTATTTAGTAAAAGTTGTATGTGCAAGTCAGCTGGAGCTGGACAACACCATTTAAAAACAAGAATCCAAATGTCTAAATAATTTATATAAGCGGCAGTGAATTAAGTATAAATATTTTTACAGGGCAGTAATAATGCTGTAAGTGATTAGACTTTCACTAAGCGGCAGTGTATGGTGGTGACTATGCCCTGTGATGCCACTCTCTCCAGATCTCACTGAACATTGCTCTGAACCAGCAGGGAGTGTCTCCCAGGACCGTGCTCCACCTAAGACCAATGTAGCAAATAAAAAGCCTATAATTGAAACAATAAAGCCTAATAAACACATCGTACGTCTCTAATAGAACTGTCACTTCCTGTCCTAAATCACCAGAAGAATCGCTGCTCCCTCGTAAAGCTGAGTTATTACCTAGAATAATCACCGTATTGTTCTTGTGTCTCACGTCACCCCCAGATAAGCCCCAGAGTCCCTACGTTCAATTATTATTACAAAAGTAATCCTGCGTGTGGCCGCCAGCAGGTTATAATAATATCCAGGGACAACGACTACTGAGCCGGTAATTTTAAGCGCGTCACACGTGGTGCAGTCTCGGTAGATCCTGGTGCACTAAAATTCACACATGTACCATGAACAGAAATATAATGTAACTTCTGTAGTGAAACTTTTCTCCTTAAATAAATACTAACTTATGAAATAAGAATAGTTGGTGAGAGTTACATCTTATATGCAGAGAAGTTATACTGTGCACTTTGTCAGTATTGATGAATACAGGGATTTTGCGTGAAGCAGTGATCACTGTGACCTGGACGTTCATCCTGCACAGCTGAGTCATTTGCAGCCTTTCAGAACATTCTACACATTGATCTCATATTGGGCCTGATTCAGAGTGGAACGTATGCGCGCCTTGTGAATGAAAAAGTCGCATGCAGGTGAATTTCTATGTACGCTGTATTCAGAGGTGAAGATACATCCGCTGGACAGGACACCCTCAGACACGGGCCTCTCAGGCATGCCCCCTTGGACACGCCCATCAGGCATGCCTCTCAGACACGCCTCTCAGATTCACACTCCTCATACACGTCGCCTCAGACACGCCCCCTTGGACACTACCATCAGGCATGCCTCTCAGACACACCCCTCAGACACACACCCCTCAGACATGCCTCTCGGACATAGCCCTCAGACACTCCCTCCTCAGACACCCCCCCTTAGACACGCCCCTCAGACACTTACAAACAAGTACAAAAAACTTTTATATATTAGATTTTCTTTTTATCTTTCCTACAGCACGCTCGGCAAATCCTAATCTATATCTGAACGACTATTAAAGTCTCAATAAGCGTCTGAAAATAATTTCCTACATACTCGTATTGATTGATTAATTCTGGGTGGAAGATGTCACTGACGTATAAATTGTTGGGGTTCAGTGCAGGTGTAGCCCCTGTTTGTAGAAAAAGAAAACACCACAACATTGCATAGGTGGAATTTGTACTTATCCCCCCTATAACATGTGATGATTATACTTTAGGGCAAGGAGGAGTCCCGCTGTGTGATGCTGTGTATAACCCAGGCCTGTCGCAGGAAAACCGCCCGGTGAGTGTAAAGGTTGCAGGATGGACCTGCACACAACGATTCAGAGTCCAGGGTGTATCAATGTGAACAGCTCCTTTCTCTGTAACAGTAAATATACAACATTATATTCATCTCATCGGTCACTTATTCCTCTGGTTTTCTACTGAATATCGAGCAAAAACCATTCGCTCCCAAGATAACCCTTTGCAATGCATCCAAGTTTGAGATACATGTATCTGTAGGGTGCTCTGTTTAGGATAAATCCCTTTGTGCGTCACACAGGCCTGGTGATGATGATGATAACGGTCTCATATGTGCTCTGGATTCATGTATATATTTTATGTTGCACATTTCATAAAGCTGGGTACACACTACAGAAATTTCGACCAACTTTTTATGCTGAGCGATTTTACATGCGACCGATGGTCCGATCGCTCGGTCCATGGACTGCATACACACAGCCTTGTTTAGGAAGATAAAGGGAAGAGCGGACGTCCCTTTAGCGACTTTTTACAGCCATGTTGTTGTGAGCAATGACTGTAATTTCGTACTCACTGTTGTGGATCAGTCGGAAGTTTATACACACTACACAACGGAAACGGGATTGGAACGAAAATATTAAACGGTACGACCAACCAAATGAGGCGATAATCGTCCATTTGGGCAGACTTTCGACCATCGTGCCACTGCACACACTGACCCGACTTTTGAACGAGCCGTCGTATGTCGGCTGTTTCAGTCGATTATTGTACGAAAACAGTGTAGTGTGTACCCAGCTTAAGACTTGTGTTTAAATCTATTTTGTAGCTACTTTTTGGCCAGTTTTTAGAGATCAGCTGTAAATTAGCTGAAAAGTTGTACAGACATTACACTAAAAATGCAGCGAAAACGCCAATGATCATCACATATAAACTATTTTGTGGCTTTTGTGAGGTTTCTTATGCAATTTTTCAAACCATCACCTTATAGATTGCAGGTCATAAAACCGTCACTTTATAGATTCCAGGTCATAAAAACGTCACCTTATGGATCCCAGGTCATAAAAACGTCACCTTATGGATCCCAGGTCATAAAACCGTCACTTTATAGATCCCAGGTCATAAAACCGTCACTTTATAGATCCCAGGTCATAAAACCGTCACTTTATAGATTCCAGGTCATAAAACCGTCACTTTATAGATGCCAGGTCATAAAACCTTCACTTTATAGAACCCAGGTCATAAAACCGTCACCTTATAGATCCCAGGTCATAAAACCGTCACTTTATAGATTCCAGGTCATAAAACCGTCACCTTATAGATCCCAGGTCATAAAACCGTCACTTTATAGATTCCAGGTCATAAACCGTCACCTTATAGATCCCAGGTCATAACACCGTCACTTTAGAGATCCCAGGTCATATAAACGTCACCTTATGGATCCCAGGTCATAAAACCATCACTTTATAGATCCCAGGTCATAAAACGGCCACTTTATAGATCCCAGGTCATAAAACCGCCACTTTATAGATCCCAGGTCATAAAACGGCCACTTTATAGATCCCAGGTCATAAAACAGCCACTTTATAGATCCCAGGTCATAAAACCGTCACTTTATAGATCCCAGGTCATAAAACCGTCACTTTATAGATCCCAGGTCATTGCAGTTTGTGATTTGCAGGTTTGACAAGAATGAGGCTTGTTGTGCCCCAAACATTATATTAGTATAAAAACTCAATTTGTTCCACACATCCAAAGTAATATTGTCTGGATATTTTGGATGGAAAATGAATGATTGTTTTCAGTTGTCACAATGGTGTCATCATGTCTCCAGATTTATCAAAGAAAGTTAAATTCTTTGAACTGCACAGAGATTCTTTTAATCTGTGTTAATCTGTAACTTTGAACCAAACATGTGAAGAGACGTGTGCCGGCTGTATCCCGTGTTGGCGCAGGCTCGCTTTTAGCAGGATGAGGCTTCTAAGTCGAAGTTCTTCTAAAACTCAAAGGCGTCCGCTGCAAACACGGGATCTAAGACGGAAACTGCTGCTATCCGGGCTCTTTGCTGTTTGTGGGATACAATTTTCCTGTCTGGTTTAGTAAATATTATGCTGTCATTTATGTTTCTGTAATTAGACAAACAGTTCATAAAATAAACTCAGAATTTAAGTTTAAAAACTCCCCTGACTCTGAGATCATTCAATAATAACTAGAAAAACCCAGAAACCACCGACCACCCAAAATGTCAGATGGCCAAAAAGGACCTTTAAATACTGGGACCAAAGTTCTGCGAATGCTTACACCTGTGTCCCTCCTCTGGCTCCCACGAGTTCATTATCACAAAATATTTTAATCTCACTCTATTGCTTCCCAATCAATGGCGATTTAGGACTGCGCTAATTTAAAATATGGTCTATCTCTTGGCAACACTGCTCTACAGCAATCCAGAATTTCCCCCTGGCCTTGCACCATCCGTGTTCAACCCCTGGCAGACGAGTGGCAATTAGAAACATGCATGACCTAACCCATGATAACGCTTTCCCCCCTATTCTTAGACATCCAATATAAATTTAATATCCCAACTTTAACCATATTTCACAACTAATACCACTTTCATACTGCCGCCCCTGCAATATCCCGGGTTTTTGAAGCCGGGTTTTTGCAGGGGCTCAGAGCGTCCCAGCTCAGAAACACCATTCCTACTGCACCTTGGACCCGGGAATTTCCCGGGTTGACCCCATTCATACTGCACAAGTCTGTGCCCTGGCAATTTGTGGAAGTCATCACCGGAGCACTTTTCATTGGCTGAAAGCTGGAAAAAATCTCTCTCTCTGCACCATTCATAGTGCAGGCAACCCGGGTCCGACCCGGGAATTACCCCTCGATAAATCCCGGGTTGAAGCCCCGGGTTTTTAGACCCGGGATTTTTCACTTGTACCATTAATACTGCACCAAGACCCGGGTTGTTTGAGCTCGACCCAGGAAAAACCCAGGATTTTTGTGCAGTACTTTTTTAAACCCACTGTTTAATAAATATACCTGGCCTTATTTCAATCACGTTCCCCTTTTGCTTGAGCTTGACCTCCTTCTCTGCCCTTCTGACGTTTTTGCTTGTCCCCTTTGCTCCGTTCTCCCCCCCCCCTCTCCCCCTAATCTCTCCTCTCATTACCCCTTTTTATAATCAAAAATCATTAATTTCTTGCAAGTTTCTTTACAGATTATTCTAATGAGTTGTGTTATTTTCTTGTCTGATGACTTTCTTTTCTTTACTTTATACTACTATTATAATGCTTGCAATGTCCTGACCTTTAATAAATAAACATTTAAAAAAATAAGTCTTGATGATGCGGAAAACACCAAATTTTTCATGTCCTTACAGTCACCAGCACGCAGTTCAGTGACTCCTACATACAAATTAGCACAATATGCCCAAATAACTAATCATATTACAAACACTACAGCACACAAGAATACACACAATAATATACTGGTTGGATACTAACACACAGTTACCTCAAAAAAGGGACAATTAGGGTGAAAAGCGAGTTAGTTGGAAAATGAAGTCTCGCTCAGCAGTGAATTGCGATTTTGTGGGATTAGTGTGTGTAACCGGCACTATTACGCAGATATACCGGACGGGTCTATTCCAGAATGAAAGTAAAGACGACCTGTTTGCATATGAGGAGATGCCCCTGCACACTTGGGTTTCTACGTCTGTATTCTTACTTGCGCACATCTCAAAGCTCCTACAACTGTAAATACAGCATAAAGATGCTACAATCATCGTCATCAATTTCAAAATATACTCTAAATACGGAAGCGTCTTTACGTCTCATACTGCAGTACTTTGCAATTCGGACACTGAGGCTTAAATAATATGATATATAGAGAAAGCACAAAGTTTACGGAGCTGTAAACTGAATCTCTATAAACACCAATAGCAATATGTACACATTACAAAGGAGAAACTGAAGAGGGACTGCAGAGATGTCAGTCTATATAGTGTACTATGTCATATGTGAGTCTATATAGTATACTATCTATGTAATATGTAATCTGCTGCGGCTTTTGTGGTTCTGCGCGTTGGCGTGATTGTATTGTCAAGATATTATGGTAAAATGAACTGTGACATCCGGCACATCTGGTGCCACTAGAAATTCTGGATCTGTGTGGGAAGATGATGTAATTTAGGACAGGTTATTAATGACAGTAGCTAAAAGATTATTAACGAGATGAGAGACCTGCTCTAACCTGCCTTACAAAGGCCAATCACCATTTAATAATATCTTTTCTAAGACCTTCCAGAATGAGGATAGAGCCGACTGGAGGAGAAACAGATGACAATAATAGGATGGGATTTAGTGATACGGCTCTGGGGGCACTGGTGTGTAGATTAGGGCTACAAGAACAATATACAACATAATATGTGTTAGAGAGCGCAGTGCAACTAAATGCGATTAGACACATGTAATGTTCTTCTCTGATTGTCTGTTGTGAATGGGAAGTTTATAGCGAGTTATCATGGTACAATAGGTTGGCGGTAAGTGAAGGGAGAAGTGCGGCATAAGACTGTGGCGGTCTGGCAAACGGTGCCCGTAAGAATGCTCTTTATATTAACTCTTTCAATGCCACCCACAACCATATTTATATTTTGTGTGGAGTTATCCTTTAAATACCTACCCACAGGGTGTCACATGAGTGGGTGTGCCCTGATCATGTGATGCTCATATCCTCACGCCTTGCAGCTTGACACGCTAAATGTGGTTAATTATTAAATTCAAGCATGGTGGCTTAGTGGCTAGCACTTCTGCCTCACAGCGCTGGGGTCATGAGTTCGATGTTATGAGTTATCTGTATGGAGTTTGTATGTTCTCCTCATGTTTGTGTGGTTATCCTCCGGGTGCTCCAATCACACAGCAATGTTGCTCAGAGGGTTGTTGTCTTGTGTTAGCTGTGTAGAGAGTGGTAATAGAGTAACCTAGGGAGGGTAGGAGGGTGGTTGAGGAATATTATAAGCTTGTCTGAAGAGGTGAGTTTTCAGAGAATGCTTGAAGGTTTGAAGACTAGAGGAAATTCAATGGGGATGTCCATTACCTACTTTAAACAAATTAAAATATGAGAACTTTAAGTGCCAAAGAACTGTGATAGTTGATATGGAAATCTCATTGAGATGAAGCTGTAGTTGTCCCATCTCTATTTATACATTAAATACAGAATTTATAAACACAGTGCAGAATATTGTTCCACAAACTCAAAGATTGTATCACTAGAACTTTGTTCCGTCACAAAACTCCATCCACATGAAACTTCACTCATCTCTCCCTGCAAGAACTGCAGCGGTGCAGCCATCCAACATGCCTAAATTACAGGAACAGTACCAGCATCCAGGGACAGCACCGGGATTTACAGATTATTCCCTGAAAAATGTCTCCAGAGCTCTTTTCCTATTCACTGTAAAAAATAATTTCTTCATCATAAGCTATTTAAATAGCGCCACTATTTCTGCAGCTCGGTACAGAGAGCTAACTCACATCAGTCCCTGCCCCATTGAGCTTACTGTCTAAATTCCCTAACACACAGAGACTAGGGTCAATTTAATAGTAGTCAATTAACCTGCTACTATGTTTTTGTAGTGTGGGAGGAAACTGGAGCACCCGGAGGTAACCCACACAAACACAGGGAGAACATACAGACTCCTCACAGATAAGGCCATGGTCGGGAATCGAACTCATGACCCCAGTGCTGTGAGGCAGAAGTGCTAACTACTAAGCTACCTCTTATTGGGTTGTAGCTACTTTTATGATATTTTATATCTGATTTGTGATTTTATTTACTAGGATAATCTGGGACTCCTACTAATGTTGAGTTTGGCTAACTCTCCATCCATCCTTTAGCAGCTCAGATAACGCAGATATATATAGTCGTATATACAAATGTATAAAGTATACTGACACTTCCCTCTTGTTTTGAGCCAACAAACTCTTGTGATGATACAATAAAAACACAAGCAGCAATTCAATCAATCAACATTTATTTATACAGCGCC
The DNA here is from genome assembly GCF_038048845.1 of Mixophyes fleayi. NCBI lineage: Eukaryota > Metazoa > Chordata > Amphibia > Anura > Limnodynastidae > Mixophyes > Mixophyes fleayi. Next base: position 2,040,557 of record NC_134409.1, read on the forward strand.
AGCATATTACATTGCACTTTTGTAATTGGGAACACTGTAATAAAACAACACTGGGTAATACAGACAGACAGAGAGGTAACAATTGTTATGTTCATTTAAAAAAAAGGGATCAGCAAATCCTCCATGTACTCCGGGCTGCTTCAAAGCCTCTTCTCCATCTGAGATTAGATGTGACTGAAGTGCGGATAATGTCACATAGTAAAGCAGCGTTTATGAAGAAGAATTCCTATTATAATTCTCTGGAATTACTAACTTTGTTACTAATGTATCAGTGAGTCACATCCGCACTCTTTGAATTAAGGTGATGAAGGGGTGACGGATGGAAATGAGATATTGTCCCTTTAATGTGTTCCATGATCACAAACTATTATTATTAACTCTTTAATATAATGTATTATTTACTTTCTAATTATAATTATTATTATTACAGATAATATTAAAAGACACAATAAGCAACTTTATTAAGCATCTGGTTAGATTCTGATTATTGAAACACAGAAATAAATGTAACATGTAATCCAACCTTTTCTGAATGATAATTTGTGGTATAACTTGAAACAATGTGGGGATAATGGGAGGAGAGGGGGGAATTTATCGGTATTGTTTTAGATATATGATAATTCACATGGATCCACTAATTAACCACTTGTTAACAAATGGCTGAATATATAGATCTTATACCTTTCCGAACAGGTTGTCGGCCCTTCCCGCTGTGTAGATTTTGGCACTGGGATTGGGCTGTAGCATTCAACATTCATCTTGAGCAAAGTGTTCCCCAACACGGAGGCTGCAATATCTCTTCATAATTCCCTCCGCAACACAACTAGACAACGCCACAACAAGACACCCCCTCAATAATACTATGCCACAGCAAGACTGCACCACAAGACACCCCCACAATAATACTGCGCCACAACAAGACATCCCCTCAATAATACTATGCCACAGCAAGACTGCACCACAACAAGACATCCCTTCAATAATACTATGCCACAGCAAGACTGCACCACAACAAGACACCCCCACAATAATACTGCGCCACAACAAGACTGCACCTCAATAATACTATGCCACAGCAAGACTGCACCACAACAAGACACCCCCACAATAATACTGCGCTACAACAAGACTGCACCACAACAAGACACCCCCTCAATAATACTGCGCCACAACAAGACATCCCCTCAATAATACTATGCCACAGCAAGACTGCACTACAACAAGACACCCCCACAATAATACTGCGCCACAACAAGACTGCACCTCAATAATACTATGCCACAGCAAGACTGCACCACAACAAGACACCCCCACAATAATACTGCGCTACAACAAGACTGCACCACAGCAAGACACCCCCTCAATAATACTATGCCACAGCAAGACTGCACCACAACAAGACACCCCCACAATAATACTGCGCTACAACAAGACACCCCTCAATAATACTATGCCACAGCAAGACTGCACCACAACAAGACACCCCCACAATAATACTGCGCTACAACAAGACTGCACCACAACAAGACACCCCCTCAATAATACTATGCCACAGCAAGACTGCACCACAACAAGACACCCCCACAATAATACTGCGCTACAACAAGACACCCCCTCAATAATACTATGTCACAGCAAGACTGCACCACAACAAGACACCCCCACAATAATACTGTGCTACAACAAGACAGCCCCTCAATAATACTGCACCACAACAAGGCTGCACCACAATAAGACTGCGCCTCAACAAGACACCCCCACAATAATACTGCGCCACAAGACACCCCCACAATAATACTGCGCCACAACAAGACTGTACCACAACAAGACTGCGCCTCAACAAGACTGCGCCACAACTAGACCGCACTACATCAAGACTGCACCTTAACAAGTTACCCCCACAATAATACTGCACCACAATAAGACTGCACTATCTTTCTGCCTAGTTATAACCCATTTAGGGGGGAATTCAATTGACCGTGAGATATTTTTTAATACCGCGTTGTCATTTTAATGCTGTTTTTTTATAATTTTGAGTGGGATAACTTTACACGCGATTCAATTCCATTTTTATTGGTTTTTAACGTTAAGGTTTTTTTCATGAAACGGTCCTTTCGCGCTCCAGTGGAGGGTCTATTGAAACTATAGGGTGTGTGAGAGACAGTGCGTTAAAAGTAGAGATGAGCGGGCTCGGATTCCGCTAATCCGATCCCACCCGAACAGTGCGGATCCGAACGGGATCCGAGCACTGTTCGGATATTTCCGGCGGGCAAAAAAATGAAAACGAGGCTCTGTCGTCCAAGTCTCGCGTCGAATCTCGCGAGGGGTGGGAGGGAAGGTCCAGAACAATTCCATCTTGTACCTCTTTTTTTGGCATTATGTGCTCAAGCTACCTCGGTGCAACCTTTTGGCCTAAAAACAATATTGTGAGGTGTTCAGAATAGACTGGAAATTAGTGGAAATGATTGTTATTGAATGTTATTGAGGTTAATAATAGCGTAGGAGTGAAAAAAAACCCACAAAACTGTTTTTTAGCACTTTTTATGTTTTTTTCAAAATAAATCCAAATCCAAAACCTTAAATCCGAACCAAAACCTTTCGTCAGGTGTTTTGCGAAACAAATCCGAACCCAAAACCTCAAGCAAATCCGAATCCAAAACACAAAACACGAGACACCAAAAGTGGCCGGTGCACATCCCTAGTTAAAAGCTATTAACGAGGCGCGTTAAACAGGCCAATATGCTGTTTTATCTCGCACCTCTTTGGGGTGTGTTAAAAATAAAAAAAACTAAGAAAACTATTTGAAATCATGTAATAATAAAAAAAAAAGATAAACTATGTTTATCAGAAATGCATAACATGTAATAGTTGATTTTTCTTGTGAAAAAATAATGAAATTAAAAAAAAAAATCACTAATTAAATATATTTATGTATGTTTTTGGTACAAATATGTATGTGCTAATGTGTTTTGACATGGTATACATGATTCTATAGTAAAAAATAGCTACATAAAAAAATATGCTAAAGAAAGTACTGTAATGTAGATATTATGAAATAGAATGGTTGTATAATGCAATCTAATGTATGCAAATGTATGTAAATGTATGCAAATGTATGCCAATCCTTTTCTTTGTGTTAAACATGACCGCGTTAAAACTCCCCTCTACTCCCCTAAAAACTCGCAAACACACTGATTAACGCACGGGGGCAGCGTTCCCTCTTTTGCAATTGAATTGCACGAGTTTTCACGCTGCGTTAACTAAAAACGGTCGCTATAGCAGTTAAAAACCCGTTTTCATGCTGGTGGCTTAAAACCATTCCTGCTCCTTATTCCTTATGCAGCTTATTGTTACTGTGCATCATGGATTTCAACAACGTGTTGGAGGTAAGAACTTAGTTTTATATAGAGATTTATTTAACCACACAATCTGCCTATATCAGTGTGACAGGAGCCTGTCATTCCTAATCTCCTTATATACTCTGTGTTGCTGGGACTCTGCACCTTTCACTCTATAACTCTGTCTGTGGCTTCCTGCTGCTTCCAGTCCCCTCCTCACATCATGTCACTGCCCCTGTCACACGCAGTCCTGTCCTCACTAACACACCACTCATCTCCTGATACACTCTGTGCTGCTGGGGACCTTGCTCCTTCCACTATATAACTCTCAGTCTGTGGCTTCCTGCTGCTTCCAGTCCCCTCCTCACATCATGTCACTGCCCCTGTCACACGCAGTCCTGTCCTCACTAACACATCACTCATCTCCTGATACACTCTGTGCTGCTGGGGACCTTGCTCCTTCCACTATATAACTCTCAGTATGTGGCTTCCTGCTGCTTCCAGTCCCCTCCTCACATCATGTCACTGCCCCTGTCACACGCAATCCTGTCCTCACTAACACATCACTCATCTCCTGATACACTCTGTGCTGCTGGGGACCTTGCTCCTTCCACTATATAACTCTCAGTCTGTGGCTTCCTGCTGCTTCCAGTCCCCTCCTCACATCATGTCACTGCCCCTGTCACACGCAGTCCTGTCCTCACTAACACACCACTCATCTCCTGATACACTCTGTGCTGCTGGGGACCTTGCTCCTTCCACTATATAACTCTCAGTCTGTGGCTTCCTGCTGCTTCCAGTCCCCTCCTCACATCATGTCACTGCCCCTGTCACACGCAGTCCTGTCCTCACTAACACATCACTCATCTCCTGATACACTCTGTGCTGCTGGGGACCTTGCTCCTTCCACTATATAACTCTCAGTATGTGGCTTCCTGCTGCTTCCAGTCCCCTCCTCACATCATGTCACTGCCCCTGTCACACGCAGTCCTGTCCTCACTAACACATCACTCATCTCCTGATACACTCTGTGCTGCTGGGGACCTTGCTCCTTCCACTATATAACTCTCAGTCTGTGGCTTCCTGCTGTCTCCATTCCCCTCCTCACATCATGTCACTGCCCCTGTCACATGCAGCCCTGTCCTCACTAACACATCACTCATCTCCTGATATACTCTGTGCTGCTGATGACCCTGCTCCTTCCACTATATAACTCTCAGTCTGTGGCTTCCTGCTGCCTCCATTCCCCTCCTCACATCATGTCACTGCCCCTGTCACATGCAGTCCTGTCCTCACTAACACATCACTCATCTCCTGATACACTCTGTGCTGCTGGGGACCTTGCTCCTTCCACTATATAACTCTCAGTCTGTGGCTTCCTGCTGCCTTCATTCCCCTTCTCACATCACTCACCATGTCACTGCCCCTGTCATGTGAAGTTCTATGTTCCTCAGACAGGAAATCAGAGAGTACAACAGTCATGTTATTGTGTTGCAAACAGGTTAAACTAATACAATTATTTGTTTACCTGAGATGCAAGATAAATAATGCAGCAAAACACAGCTATAATTAGGAGCCAGATTTTTCTTTACTTGGTATTTCCTCATCTGTTAAAGGGCGTCACTATCAGAGGCTGCTTCTGCTTGTTAGAAATATTTCTTACTGTAGGCTTCTCCTGTCTGAAAATAATATGGGTGAGCCTATTGTTGGGAGGTGCATCAGTTAGAAATGATGCTAAATTCTGTAAAGATTTAATGACATGTGGTGCAGAACATTCATTCGACCAGCAGATGTCACTGTTCTTGTTGCAGACTATAGACTAAAACCTGGAGGATTATAGAAATAATAAGGAAGAACAGAAGGTCTTATGTCCGCACAGTGCAGCTCCAAAGAGCAGAGTCTGATTCTGCGAGGGGCAGATCCAAAAATGAGGTACAGGAAAAGTCTTGGAGGTGTGAATGGGAAAAGGTTATAGGTGGAGGAGATAAGGATGTGTAAGTAAAAGAATAGTATGTTCGGTCAGTGATATGCGGGGAAGCAGAGTGAGAGACTAGTAATTAATGGACCGGATCTGAGAAACATATGGGATGGCCCCCAGAAGGGGAAGTTTTATGATGGATTAGGGCGACAGAATAGAAAACTGAGGAGACTCTGTATTCCAAAGTGTTCACAGTCAGTAACCCATAAGGACCAATAAGACATTTGCTTTCATTGTTTAACCTGCACAGATCAAATGCAATTGCTGATTAATTATGAAAGAGCGTAATAACACTGCGGCATAAGAATTGTGGGACTTCCTCCACTAGCGCATGGCCATGTTGAGCCAGTGGGTCCAGAATAGAAAACCAACAAAAAAGACGACATAGAGTTATACAGGGGTGCGGGGGAGGATCAGTCCTCTCTGACACCACAATTTGAACTAAGTGGGACATTTCTGGTAGTTCTACAGTTTGACTGGTCAGTGCATTGTGCCAGTTACTAAACCTTGGAGGCCTCCGTTGCTCCTATCTCTTTGTGGGCCTGCCAAAAGCGTGGTGACATTGGACTGGGTCCCTATAGAATGTTTAGATACAGCAGATCATGGCTCAGCATCCTGGACAGTACCACAGGTAAGCAGTGAATATAGGTCTTTCTAGGGTGGGTTGTGTATTAGAATTGGTATGGTGAAACACTGCAATTTATTCCTGCAAAATGCTATAATTCTGTGTGTTGAGTTTTTTTTCCAATAATTGGCTTTGCTTTACCCACTATGTGATTTTCTACCCACTTAAGAGGCTAATGCAAAAGGCTGTATTCAGGCAAACCAGTTAGCTGGAAAGCAAAGGATCTCACTCTTACCCCCAGTATCGTCACACTGCTTGCATCCACTGCTATATCACTAATTGCTGATTAGTTTCTGTGGATTATAGGTTACTCATTATTTGCATAATTGTGTGTTTCTTGGTTCCATGCTGCATAAGAGAGAAGGATATATATATATATATATATATATATATATATATGTATATAAAATATCTTTGGCTCTGGAAAAGTCCAAGGGGTAAATTTACAAAAAAAAAATTAAAAAATCACGTTTCATAGCGGTTTTAAACGCCACATATTGCCTGCGGCTTACTGCTACAAACCGCCGCATTTACTATAGGCCATTTGGAGGCTGGGATGTAAAATGCCTTCTGAGTTGTGGTGGGTAGTCAAAACCCCCGATGGTTTGGTCAAAACAGCTATTAATAACGCCATAAAAAAGACAATTTTTTTCATACCTGTTTCTGATTGGTTTGATTGCTGGAACACGCTCTATGAGCTACCCTGCCATTAAACATAAGAGGAGGCAGATTGACTTATAAATTATGGGGACAATAATTATTTAATAATAAAGGGGCAAAATGTATGTCTAATTAATTTATGGGGACAAATTTTATTTTTCATTATATTAAGGTGCCAATATTTTTGTATTATTATATTATGGGGGCACTATGTAATGTCACATGTGTGCATTACAAATAATTATATCTCCATTAACAATCAACTAGTACTGCCCAGTTAATATAATTATATATTTATATTTCCCCCTTTATATAATAATACCATAATATTGTGCCCATAATATAATGAAAAATAAAACTTGCCCCACAAATGAATTGCCCCTTAATAAATAACGATTACCCCCATAATCTATATGTGAACGGTGGTCCCTCCTATGTTCTGAATGGCAGTACACAGTTTGAGCAACCTCGCCTCTCACAAGCACCTCTTTTCTGGCAGTTTGTCAAACAGAAGTTAGTAAATCTGGGTGTTTGTATTTTGATCATGTTAAAAACCAGGATGGCGATATGTAAAGTGGGGGTTTGTAAAGCTGCGGTTTCCAGCCTTTTAACTGGCGGTTTGACATTTAGTAAATCCGGTGGTTTTAAAACTTGTTTGCACAGGGCTGCGTAATATGGCAGCGTTTTATAAATTTACGGTAATGAAAATAAACATTATCATTTGTAAACATATAGATTTCTGTCTACATAGCTCAGGCTGAATGTTCCTCTCATGTATTTACAATATGCAGAGCTCTTGTATATGATACACATGCTGGGTATTTACACTGCACACATCATTACTAATCACATCCCCGCAGCTCTCTCACTTTCCTCCTCTACTTTACAGCCAGTTTCCCATGTTCCGGGGACACTCACACCCAGTTACTGTAAACAACGTCCTCCAGCTGTGTTCACCCCGCTGCGGTTTTGTAAGCCTCCGATTATCAGCTGTCAAACAGTTACAGTGTTTGTTCTGCTGTTCAGCTACCAATGGGGTGGAAAAGACTTGGAGCTAAATCAATTTCTCCAGGCAAACGTAGTCACAGAGGTAGAGCAGGTAGCTGTTTCTTGTAGTGACCCTCTACATGCATTCATTCAGGATCTCCCAGTGTGAGCAAACATCCTATATAGAGACAAATGTGTCCTTGACTCACGCCTATCCTTTGTTCCCCACATTGACTCTATATCTAAATCATGTTATATACATCTAAAGAGCATTTCCAGAATTCACACATATCTCATGTAAGACACTGCAAAAACCTTAATTCATACACTTATCTCCCGCATAGACTAGTGCAATTCCCTCCTTACTGGTCTTCCCCAAAATAGACTCAAACCCCTACAATCTATTTTGCATGCTGTGGCAAGACTGATTTTCCTTGCAAATCGTTATTCCTCTGTTGAATTACTCTGTATGTCTCTACACTGGCTGCCTGTCTTCTACCGAATCCAATATAAATTACTTTTACTAACCTACAAGGCCATCAACAAAGCTGCACCAACATACATCTCTCTTGTCTCCAAATATCTCCCAACTCGGCAACTCCGTTCTGCACAAGATCTGCGTCTCTCATCCACCCTCATTACATCCTCCCATTCCCGGTTACAGGACTTTTTTTGGGATGCACCCACTCTATGGAATTCTCTCCCTCGCACAGTAAGACTCTCCTCTGGTCTACAAACTTTCAAGCGTTCTCTGAAAACCCACCTCTTCAGACAAGCTTATAATATTCCTCAACCACCCTATTACCACCCGTTACACAATTTCACACAAGACAACTACCCCCTGACCAACATTGTTGTGTGACAGAATCATTTACCCTATGAGTCACTTTTACCTATGCAGCCTGGCTGGGCCGAAATGCAAAATGTAGACTTAGCCTCATGTGTCAAAGTCACATTGTCCCATAGATTGTAAGTTTGCGAGCAGGGTCTTCTCACCTCTTTGTCTGTTTTACCCAGTTTGTTTATTAGTTTACTGTGTTTGTCCCAAATTGTAAAGCGCTATATGTTGGCGCTATATAAATAAATGATGATGATGATGCCCAATAATTCTCAGAGCCGTCCTCACTTGGGAGAAGACCTGCACCCAGCTCCTTGGAAACTATTTTTTAAATATCGTGACTTTGTGCATCTTTGAATTCAGTGGTAGATTCTCATTTTTATTCATCAAGAAACAACAGATACTTCCATATAATGAGAGAAATTATTGTAAAATTATGAGGGATTGATACAATGTAATAAAACCAAGCGGCAGCATTTATTATTATTAATTATTATTAATTTTTATTTATAGGGCGCCACAAAGTATCCGTAGCGCCGTACAAGGACAAACAATGGCACAGTACAAGGTGAAACAGCACAGTACAAGTAACAGTAAGCACTATAACTCTGGGGGCTCAGGCACAGCATGAAAGAGAGGGAGGGAGGGGAAAAGTGAATATAGGCAGGTAACTATGGCCCAAGAGGGTGGGCACGGATGACAGGTAAAGAGTCACTGAGGGGAGTGGAGAGAAGCGAGAGGAGACAGAGGGCAGAGGGTTGGAGAGGAGGTGAACTGAGTAGCTGGAGAGCGCAGTTAAAAGTGATGGAAACAGGAGGTAGGAGAGCCCTGCTCAAAGGAGCGTACAATCTAAAGGGAGGGGAAGACAGACAGGCACATGGATGAGACGGAGATGGAGTCGAGGAAGGGGGAGAAGGGAAGAAGGGATGAGAAAGAGAGGTAGCCGACCGGTGGGAGTTTAGGCATGAGACTGGAAGGCTTTAAGGAAAAGGTGGGTTTTTAATGTTCGTTTGAAAGAGGACAGATTAGGGGAAGTTCTGATGGAGCGGGGGAGCTTGTTCCAATGGAGGGGAGCGGCGCGGGAGAAGTCTTGGATACGTGCATGAGAGGAGGTAATCAGAGGGGAAGAGAGGCGACGATCGTTGAACGATCGCAGTGGGCGGGAGGGAGTGTGAATAGAGATAAGGTTAGAGATGTAGGGAGCAGTGGAGTTGGCAAGGGCCTTGTAAGTCAGAGTGAGGAGCTTGAAAAGGATTCTGTAGGGGAAGGGGAGCCAGTGAAGGGCTTGGTAGAGTGGGGAGACAGAGGTGGAACGGCGAGAGAGGAAAATAAGCCTAGCAGCGGCGTTAAGTACAGATCTAAGGGGAGCGAGATGAGAGAGGGGGAGGCCGATAAGGAGAAGGTTGCAGTAGTCCAAGCGGGAGATAATCAGAGAGTGGACGAGAGATTTGGTGGCATCCTGGGAGAGGAAGGGCCGAATGCGGGCAATGTTGCGAAGCTGGAAACGGCAGGATTTGGCGAGAGAGTGAATGTGAGGGGCAAAGGAGAGAGAGGAGTCGAGGATGACACCTAGGCAGCGGAGTTGGGGAACAGGGGAGATAGATGAGTTGTCAACAGTGATGGAGAGGTCAGAGGGGAAGGAGGTACGAGAGGGAGGAAAGACAATGAGTTCAGTTTTAGCAAGATTGAGTTTAAGAAATCTAGAGGACATCCAGGAGGAGATGGCAGAGAGGCATGCGGATACCCTGGAAAGAAGGGAGGGAGAGAGATCAGGAGAGGAAAGGTAGAGTTGAGAGCATCTAATAACTGGCTTATTAGGCAAACAGCATATTATATCTATTGGTTCTCTTTTACCAAGTTTTGTCAAACAGAAGAAGCACTTTTTGCTCTCACATAAATTTGTCTCATTTGTATGTACCCATAAAACTGGCTCCAGCTCATCCCGCTACATGATATATATGACTCGTTCATGGAACTTGGTCCATTTGTTTTACATTGATGTGCAGTTCAGCACCGCAACTAAATAAATGTTACATGTCCCAAATCTGTATCCAGTCTGCAGGAATTACCACATGCTAATAGTCATGTTTGTATCACATGCTAAGTTTTATGTAGATACCACACGCTAATAGTCATGTTGGTATCACACGTTAATTGTGTAGTTAACACATGGAAGTGTCAGGTGGGTACCACAGGCTAAGAGTCATGTAGACACCACATGATAATCATGTAGGTGACACACACTAAGTTTCATGTAGGTACTACATGCTAAGAGTCATGTAGGTATCACACGCTAAGGGCCTGATTAATCTTCTAACGCAACCAGCAGAACAGATCATATATATTCATATCCAAGCAGATCTCATGATACGTTTCCATTTGAATCTGGGTGCACAGAACAGACTGCACGTGCATATGTGCAATATAAAATCAGAATGCTTGCAAAAAAAAATATTCTAAAAGAAATTACCAACTCGAATTATTATAATCATTATTAATTGTTATAATATCAAGATATTCCTAATGCGTACTGTACATACAATGCGTTTTTAGGGGCTGATTCATTTTGGCCACTTTAGTGTAGGAATAACGCAGCGCTAATTGTATTACCGTTAATACAGTAATTTTAACCTAGATATTTGCTCATGGCCCCGAGAGCTGCGAGCAAAACTCTGTTTAAATTACCGTACTAACGATAATACAGTACACTTTTACCACAGTAACGGTAATAGTGCGCAGGCCGCGCCATTCCTAGAATAATGCGGCCCCTAATAGTCTATAATACTTTCACACACATGTTCTGAGCTATCTGGTGGCATTCATACATGTAGTGTTTGCATTCGGCATTCGTGTCAGTCATCACTATCAGTTGGCGCTTACACCTGCGCTGTAGCTGGCGCACATACGAGTAACCCAGGACTTGAATCGGCCACATCTGCGTTGACACGTCCTTACTGTACGTTGCGTATGTTCATTCTCCGCTTCCCACCCTTGTTCTGCCCTTCAAGTCATAGGCAGTTATAAGTGTTATTTGCGTTCAGACATGAATTGCATGCAATTGTGTTCATTGGCGTAAATTCTCTTTCTGAAAATGCGCAGATGTACTTCACGCAAGACATTGCACGTAAAGGGACATATCAGTACACGCAGCAGATGCACAGTATTGCCGCAGATTGAACCTTTCTAGACTCGCCTGTGGCATGTCTGATAGATGCAATAATTCTAAACTTCTCTGTTGGATAAGGTTCGTTCTATATCTACACTATCCACTTGTTACATTGTTAATCAGGTGAATGTTGTTCACTTGTTACATTGTTAATCAGGTGAATGTTGTCCACTTGTTACATTGTTAATCAGGTGAATGTTGTCCACTTGTTACATTGTTAATCAGGTGAATGTTGTCCACTTGTTACATTGTTAATCGGGTGAATGCTGTCCACTTGTTACATTGTTGATCGGGTGAATGTTGTCCACTTGTTACATTGTTAATCGGGTGAATGTTGTCCACTTGTTACATTGTTAATCAGGTGAAGGTTGTCCACTTGTAACATTGTTAATCAGGTGAATGTTGTCCACTTGTTACATTGTTAATCGGGTGAATGTTGTCCACTTGTTACATTGTAAATCAGGTGACTGGTGTTGGTTACAGCAGTGGGAATTTCCACAGAGATACCAGAAACTTTTCCTGCTGAAATCTTCCACTGTCTGATGCCGTGCTGCACAGCTGGCTGCTGGGGCCTGTGATGCCATCGCTGTAATGGAATAATTACCAGTTTCTGCAGAGTAACCTCTTGTCCTGTGAGTTTCCTGCCACCTGCTTATCTCTGGTGGTGACTCAGGCCCCGTTCTCTCAGGGACAGAGGGTCATTGGTGTTCCCAGCGTTCCCTGTCACTACATACCCGGAGTCAGCGCTGCCTCAGGGCTCCAGAGGATACCATAGACTGGGGACAGAGATCGGCTGAGGAATGGCTTCCTATCTCAGACAGGTCACTGCTGCGAGGAGACATCACAGTGATAGGAAAACATGGCTGTCTGTCAGGACATCAAGTCCCTTCTCTGGGAGATGATGTATTCTCATTCTCCACAATATAACAGTGTCCTGAGCATGGGATGACTGCAGCTTCCTTAATATCCTGAAGTTACTGTTAACATTTGTCCTGATTTTCCTAGGGCAGTTCTGGTTTTTGGTGCTGGAAATCTATAACATAGAAAGCTTGTTTTTCAGAATTCAGGCTTCTAATTCATCTAATGACAATATGACCTATAATTGTTTTACTGTATTTGACAGAAAACCATAAAGCAGCTGATAATAATTACACAGTGGGATAACCGAATGCACCGTGGGTGACCTGTATTCTGTGTCATAATAATGAGGGGCAGAGGTCAGCGCCCCAATATCTGACTACGCTTCATCTTTCATGGTGGATGCAGCGTTATCTATAATATATCTCCCGTACGGACAATCCCGTATTCTATTTTCTGACAGCTCCAGAACCTCGCAATATCAAGCAGCCACAGACTGAGAGTTATATAGTGGAAGGAGCAGAGTCCCCAGCAGTACAGAGTATATCAGGAGATGAGTGATGTGTTAGTGAGGACAGGGCTGCATGTGACAGAGACAGTGACATGATGTAAGGAGGGGAATGGAGGCATCAGGAAGCCACAGACTGAGGGTTATATAGTAGAAGGAGCAGGGTCCCCAGCAGTACAGAGTATATCAGGAGATGAGTGATGTGTTAGTGAGGACAGGGCTGCATGTGACAGAGACAGTGACATGAAAGATTAGAAAAATTCTAAAAATAGACTGTAATTGGATGATAGATTTAACATCTAATTTACTTTAGGAAATTCTCAGATCACAGAAATTTTGTTTTTCCTTTGGGGGCATTAATCTTATGAAAATAATCACATGAAATCACATAAAGTCACTTTGTGTTTTCTCATGAGATTTTAGTCGGAGACTGAAATCGCCTGCGTCGCCCTAACCTAATCACTCAATGTTATTTATAAATTCTGCTAGAACAGCTTTCATATATATTACAACTTTGTGCACATTGGATGTTTTCATTGTATTTATCAAATCAACATGTGACAGACAATAAGAGAGTAATTGGCTGTATGGAATGGTACCTTTACCCCTGTGTTAGTTCCTACTGCACCTTTTACACTGGGATCCCACTATATTAATCTGCACCTGCAAATGGGATAACTTCATTTCATTCATTTTTATATACACCTCTAAATAAAATATGTGATAAGTAGAGGAAGAGACCAGCGGAGACCGGGACTGAGAGGGTAAATGTTGTGGTGTTTGGGAATCTCGGAGGAGCTGGCGCTGACATCTTGTATGTACACTGCATATACTTTAATCAGAGCAACTTGAGATTAGTTCTGTACTTATCTCCTAATATTTAATGTTCTGACTTGGACAATGTTTGCCCTCACGCTGCCAGGAAAGGCTCCAGGAATCTGACAGAGCTTGTTGTGTGAGAGGTGAGGGCAACGTCCTGACACCTCAGCTGAGGTCCGGAGATTGACAGGAGGAGACGGAGCAGAATAAAATCACAGCTTTCATGTCAGACACGTTGTTCCTCTTGTAAATACAGTCAGAGAGTGGGCACAAGACTCTCACTAAACCTCTAGACATTGGGATTCCTCCCTGGATCTCGCAGAGCCCCTGGAAATTCTGAATTGGGGCTGATGCTAAGTTGGACGCATGTTGGGCATAATTCACACTAAAATAAAAGCTGACCATAAAAATAACAATTGAAGCCGATAGGCTTCCAGCTATGCACCTGTAGAATATACCCCATATTTAAGTCAGGCTTTTGTCACAGATACAAACCACCTAATGCTCACACACAAACAGGTCACAAAAACAAGAATAGTTTAACATTTGTTTTTTTTTAAGCAAAAGACGCATTCACTATTAGGCTTGACACAATACAGCAGATATAATACTTCTGGTTTACAAAAGTAGTAAAAAAAAATACACCCACAAAATCCTATAATACAGGCACGATCAATGTAGAAAGCACCAATCAGCTAATCAGAAGCGCCTGGCTAGCGCTGGTGAACAGTCATCATCAGTGTGTATGTTCACCTGCCCCCCTGAGAGGTGTATATCTGTCTCTGTGCTGGTCATCTGTACTGTACGCAGCCAACATTAGACCACATGTTCCTCCCCCAAGCTTCAGATGTGCTCAAGTCTGCATGCACATGCGTGTGCTCTCCTTGCGTGCAAGCCCATTGCGCATTTCTATAATTTACTTAACACAAACTGTCGTAAGTTCAGCTCAGAATCAGGCTTTTGTTGTGTTTGTGATAGGTGCATCTCTACTAAGGGAAACGGTACCACTTATAACCATATTATCACAGGATGAGATGCAAACATTGTATCCATTTTCCTGCACAGTTATGACTGAGAAACAACTTTGGACTGTCAGCACTGAATAATAGCTGTTCTGCAGGATATAGAAATATTGTTGAAACAAAGTAAATACTTAGTTATCTTGTAACATATTTGTGTGGAAAATCTTGTGTGACCTAACGCCAATGAACAAAATTGCATAAACTTAATGTCTGAACACAATCGACAATTAGGACAGCCTATGACGCCTATGTCGCTTGGACAGGATAGAAACAAATTTAGTATTTACGAATGTATCCACCAGAAGACAGCAGAAATGTTACAGTTAATCTTATTATCAGTTAAGGTATCTGGTTTATAACTATTAATGATTCAGAGATAAATACACCTGGGTGTCTGGAATTATACATTAGCTTCATGCAGCTATATTACTAACGTGAATGACAAGACTGGATGGGGGAACACGTACCTTATTCTTACCAGGAATACCCCAAATCTTGTATTATTTTGACCCCTCTCTGCATTTCTTAAAAGATTTTAAACCATACATATTTCCTATTTAAATCAGGAATGTAAAATATAACATTACCCTGAATTGGGGAACTATCACCATGTTGGGGGCTGATGCTGCAATAGGATGCGCCCTCCGCAAAGACCCCAAATTTCTGGACAAGTTTAGTTAGGTAGAAACACAAAGTATTTCACATGTGTCACTAATATAAAGGCTTCCCTGTATTAAAGTAAAAATGTGGTTTACTGGATCATTAAGCTAACTCCGTTCCTGCCAATAATTCCCATGTATTAATATTGTTTAACAATTAGATTGTGAAGTGTGATGTGTACATTGGCTACAGATAACGGGGTACAGCCTGATAACACCTCACCCTCTGCAAACACCTGAATCCACCGATATGTCACCAGTCCCTGCTCCCACTCCTGTTACATGCGAGGGATTAGTCACACTCTGAGATACACGCACACCGGTCCCCGCACAGGTCCACATCACGTCCACACATACTCAGTACGACAGCTGACCAGAAGCTGCACAAGGTCCATAGAACAGTCCTGACTGATCCCTCTTATAATCCTGAGTCATAAAGTTTATTAAAGTTACATGAATATTAAACAAGGGAAGCTCTCAATTATAATAATATACACTAATCCAAATTATTAGTCCCCTACGCTTATTATATCAACCTGTTGATACATTTTTCTATTATTCTAATTTTTACTTTCTATCATTTTAACCCAATATTTTGCAAAAACAGGTCATAGTATGGACCATTTTAATTAATACAAATCAAGTTTGAGATACTTTAAATACTAGTGTGAACATAAAGGAGAGTCTATATATCAGAACCTTTGCATATAGGATCTGCATGGAAGGTACATACAATGATTGAAGTATTATAACATGTTCAGCCTAGGTACAATTCTCTACACAGAAAATCATATAGACTCTGGGCCAGAAAGGGTTAATTCCGCAGACATACATCTATGTGGAAAATATTATTAATAAAATCTCCCTGATCTCCTGATGACTCTACACATCGGCTGTGCAAGGTTTCTATTCTGTACTCTCACAGCTCACATGTCCAATCACTGGGGCCACGCGTGTTACAGTAACAGGACAATTGGGTCAAAAATGAACAAACTGGTTGTCCATATCTGTAAGTGCTGAGATCAGGGGGAGTTACAATGGGCAGGGGGTGTAGAACTCACTACCCTTATATGCACAGGATTACTCCCATAAGGCAGTGGTATTCACAGTATTACCCCTCATACCAATGCTATTCACAGTATTGCCCCCATGAAGCCACTGGTATTCACAGTATTACCCCTCATGCCTGCAGATAATAAAAGTCTGCAGTTTTAAAAATTATAGCTCTCTATGCCAGTAGTGAGGATGCGCTGCCATGAGGGGTTAATACTGTGTATACTGCTGGTGTGAAGAATAATTACTGTGTATACTGCTGGTGTGAAGAATATTTACTGTGTATACTGCTGGAAGGAGGGGTTAATACTGTGTATACTGCTGGTGTGAAGGGTTAATACTGTGTATACTGCTGGTGTGAAGGGGTTAATACTGTGTATACTGCTGGTGTGAAGGGTTAATACTGTGTATACTGCTGGTGTGAAGGGTTAATACTGTGTATACTGCTGGTGTGAGGGATTAATATGGTGTATACTGCTGGCGTGAGGAATTAATACTGTGTATACTGCTGTTGTGAAGAATATTTACTGTGTATACTGCTGGCATGAGTGGTTAATACTGTGTATACTGCTGGTGTAAAGGGTTAATACTGTGTATACTGCTGGCGTGAGGGATTAATACTGTGTATACTGCTGGTGTGAGGGATTAATACTGTGTATACTGCTGGCGTGAGGGATTAATACTGTGTATACTGCTGGTGTGAGGGATTAATATGGTGTATACTGCTGGCGTGAGGAATTAATACTGTGTATACTGCTGTTGTGAAGAATATTTACTGTGTATACTGCTGGCATGAGTGGTTAATACTGTGTATACTGCTGGTGTAAAGGGTTAATACTGTGTATACTGCTGGCGTGAGGGATTAATACTGTGTATACTGCTGGTGTGAGGGATTAATACTGTGTATACTGCTGGCGTGAGGGATTAATACTGTGTATACTGCTGGTGTGAGGGATTAATACTGTGTATACTGCTGGCGTGAGGGATTAATACTGTGTATACTGCTGGTGTGAGGGATTAATACTGTGTATACTGCTGGCGTGAGGGATTAATACTGTGTATACTGCTGGTGTGAGGGATTAATATGGTGTATACTGCTGGCGTGAGGAATTAATACTGTGTATACTGCTGTTGTGAAGAATATTTACTGTGTATACTGCTGGCATGAGCGGTTAATACTGTGTATACTGCTGGTGTGAGGGGTTAATACTGTGTATAGTGCTGGTGTGAGGGGTTAACACTGTGTATACTGCTGACGTGAGGGATTAATACTGTGTATAGTGCTGGTGTGAGGGGTTAACACTGTGTATACTGCTGACGTGAGGGATTAATACTGTGTATACTGCTGGTGTGAAGGGTTAATACTGTGTATACTGCTGGCGTGAGGGATTAATACTGTGTATACTGCTGGTGTGAAGAATAATTACTGTGTATACTGCTGGTGTGAAGAATATTTACTGTATATACTGCTGGCAGGAGGGGTTAATACTGTGTATACTGCTGGTGTGAAGGGTTAATACTGTGTATACTGCTGGTGTGAGGGGTTAATACTGTGTATACTGCTGGTGTGAGGGGTTAATACTGTGTATACTGCTGGCAGGAGGGGTTAATACTGTGTATACTGCTGGTGTGATACTGTGTATACTGCTGGCAGGAGTGGTTAATACTGTGTATACTGCTGGCAGGAGTGGTTAATACTGTGTACACCTGCACTGCCCGGGGATAAAACGCAGCTCTGAGCCCTCTGCGCCGCATACAACTTTATCTAGCTTAGAGTGGTATAAGAAGGCAAGGCAGATAAACAAATTCAGCTGATGGTACAAAGACATGGCTGGAAAAGTTACATGAAGGATCCGCTCTGAGCGCTGTGAACATTACACACGTAACACAGTAGCAGCTGCCTTATCCAGCTGAGGAGTGTAGGCTGCTCCCCGCTGGAGTCTGTGTTTGATTCTGCAGGACACATGATCAGATATCTGTGACCACTATAACCCCACAATGTTTTCCTTAGAGGTACCGAGGGGTCACCTGGCCGTTATCCCGCTTCCCAGGCTGTACCCCACCACAGAGATCTCTATACTCCTTTGTCAAACACAGGAGAGAGCCAAGTAAAACACTGATAGGAAGAGCAAACGAGGCTGTTATATAAGACAGATTGCTGGTGGCTCTGGTCCTAGATTGGTGATATCAGGGGTAAGGGCAGGACTCTCTGATTTCACCCAAATCTTCACATTCTCTGCAAATTATACAGAATTTAGCAATGTTTCAATAGCAAATTAACGTTTCCTGAATTGGACAGTTAGCAGGAAATCCCAAAACGAACACAAGTGATAGAATTCCGCCACCTCTGTTTGCCAAGCATGTTGGCGCTGTGGAGAGAGTCTATCCCTGGTCACAGGATAAGTCAGCTCATGTTACTCACTTTCAGTCTATGTGACATAAGATCCATCAGGTTTCCTCCCGGGAATACACAGAGTATGTACGTTCACCGCTGCCGAGTGTGAGAATTAGGTCACAGTGCGCTGGACAAGATACGCTGGAGGCGACCAGGGAAATGTTCTATTAAATCTAGCGACAGTCAGGATCATGTTATCAGACAGATGGAAATAAGATACTTCCTATTCCTAACAAAAGTGTGGAGATTACGTCTCCATTTACAGAGGATATCTTATAGCCGCTTACAGGAGAAGGGACATAGCTCAGCGTAGCCTCTACTGATGTCTGAGTTTTCCTTTAGCACCAAATATCATTATAGTCCATGAGGACAGTGTATGACTGCGACATCATGGTAGTATTGGTAGTGGTCTGCTGAAATCTCCAGCTCACAGGCAGATAAGTTGCAACAATATACATTTTTTTTCACCAAAAGACAACACCATTTTGCTGTTGGTTCCCTTGTATCCCCGTTGTAGTAATTGCTGGTGAAATCCTGAGGATCAGCTCAGTATAACAGACTGCGATACTGAGGACTTAAGTATAGAGCCTGATTCATCAGATATAAGTCACACAAGATACGTATAGCGTATCTTGCGTGAAATAGATCTGCGCATGCTCAGAAATGACACTTAGGGCTAGATTTACTAAGCTGCGGGCTTGAAAAAGTGGGGATGTTGCCTATAGCAACCAATCAGATTCTAGCTGTCATTTTGTAGAAGGTACTAAATAAATGAAAGCTAGAATCTGATTGGTTGCCATAGGCAACATCCCCACTTTTCCAAACCCGCAGCTTAGTAAATCTAGCCCTTAGTATTGCCTACGACGTGAGAGGCAGAACAGAGGAGAGAAGGGGCAGATGAACGTAGGCAATGCACAGTAAGATGCTTCAAGAGATGTGTTTCTCGTATGTGCGCTAGCTACAGCGGAGACGTAAGTGCCCACTGATAGTGATGACTGATACAACATAGTCTCTGATTTAAAAATGACACGAATACGTGCCACTAGCTACCACAGAAGAACTGTATGCAACTAAGTAGACTATAAAACACATTGTATGTACAGTATACATTGCAGACATCTTTATGTATTTAATGTAAATATAAAAAAAAATGATATTTGTATTATATTTAAAGAGTTTTTCCTTTATTATATAATATTTTTATGTCTCCTGATGTGATCTTTTAGTGATCCGACGCTTGTGCGTATCCTGCACTCTGTTCTGTGTGTCTGCATATGGCAAGTGACGTTTAGGCAGAGCTCGCTTCCACCAGACCTACCAACCATCCCAATTTAGGCGGGACAGTCCCGATTTCCGGGCTGTGTCCCGCCATTCCGATCGGTAGGAAAGTTGGGAAGTATTCTGTTCAGTGCTGCTCTGCATCGCAATGAAGGGGCTTGGAGGGGAGAATGGGTCAGTCTAACACTTCAAAAGCGCCCCCACCCACCCCGATGCTTTCACCCAGATTCAAATCGAAACGTATCTTGACATCCGCTTGGATTTGATTATGGGTGGAATTACGCTCAAGTTCAGTGCTCTCCTTTACAGCGTTTAAAAAGTTTGTTCCGGGCTTGAATCAAGCCCATAATGTTTATTGAAGTATATGCAGTAGGCAGTTATTTGTTATTTTCTTTTATTTATTATCATTTATATAGCACCACCATTCGCTTCAATTCCTGCACCATTAGAGCTCACAATCTAAATTCTGTAACACATACATTAACACCAGGTAATCTCAGCAGTGGATAAGACCGATGACAGATAACAATGACACCGAGAAGCTTTCTACAACCGCCAGGTCCATACAGAGTATTGATACCTGATACTGCACCTTGGGTGACTGATCAGGATAATGGTATTATAAATGTATCCGTGTCTGGCCTTGGTAAATATTAATATATTATATACAGCACACACATTTTTTTATTTTATTTTTTAAAGCCTGGGTAAAGTGCTTTCATAATCCAAAGTACTCGAAAAAAAGGTCCCTTGGGGGGCAAGGGTCTTCAGACCCCCTTCACCCCAAGGCTAGGGGGGACCCTTTAGCCCCTGGGATCCAACATAGCTTCACCCAGAACTCAGCAACTGGTCCAACCCCCAGAAGGGAGGACAAGCAATGGTTTCAGGGGGTTGGAACCTCAGGGCCACACAGCCCCCCCAGATCTTTTGAGGACGGATCCTATAATGGCGTATCCGCACCCTAAAATCCGTGAAACAGAAACATATAAGTGAAAGTGACAAAACGTGGAGAAAAGTAAATAGTGCTGAGTGAGTACAGCCCCAGCCTAAAGGGGCCGCACATATTGTATGATATATACATATTATTATGTAATATAGAGATAACATTGTACACTACACAAAGTCACTTTTCCCGAGCGTTCCTCGCATTAAGGATAGTACTTATGGGTGATGGTATATGGCCCTGGGTGTTGTCTCTCATTACGTTCCCTAGAGCAATGTTTGTTCTGATTTACGTTCATCCAGCGTGCATTTAGAATAAGCCTCAATAAATCACTATTTGGAGATCAGCTTACTCTGATGGGGGCAGATCCAGCCAACACCCCCCTTACCCCTGGTATATATACAGCTGCACATGTGTACATACACTTAGGAATGACAAACAGACCACTTAGGACCCACTACTAGATGGTGTTAATGTTACATAAAAACGATCACTCCAGATACAGGACCTCAGTGTGGTTTATCTAATGACAGATCATCTATGTATCTGACATAGAACCTTGGTGCTTCATAATGTCAGCGCCAAATGTCTGAGTGTTGAGCGCCCCGTTCCCTCCAATCATGCAGAATCAGAGAGACGCTAATCGCTTCTGACTAAACACATCCTGGGAGCGAGTGCTCACACGGCAATGTGGGAAGTGCGGGAACCTGACATGAACACGTAATTAAGTGAGAAGATCTGATGAGAAAGTGAAAGGTCCTGCTGCCAAATGCTGGAACTTAACCCCTAAATCAGTGACAATGTCCAGACCCCACATGGCCGCCGTCACACTGAGGCATCGCCGGGGGTGCCAAGCGCTGCTGAAGCACTAGTTTGCCCCAGACCTCCTCCTTCACATTCCTCCTGCTCACATATCTTCCAGCAGTCCCGGCTGTCAGTATAGAGTAGAGATGGTCACTGACCCCCGTGTTTTGGTTTTGGATTCGGTTTTGGATCTGGATTACCGTCGTGTTTTGGTTTTGGTTTTGGTTTTGCAAAACCGCCATTGCGTGTTTTGGTTTTGGTTTTGGTTTTGTTTGGTTTTGTTTTGCAATTTGTTATAAAAATTACATTTATTGGTGCTAAAATAACATAATTTAGGTATTATTTTGTAGCTACATTATTATTAACCTCAGTAACACTAATTTCCAGTCATTTTTTATTCAATTTTGAACACCTCCTATGTCACAATATGATTTTCATACACTTGAAAAGAAAAATTGCTGCAGTTCTTGCCAGTGATAACAAAAAGGCCATTGTCATGCCTGGGCATAAGACCAAAAATCCACCTCTTAAGTGTGGAATTATTTTTACACGAATCCTGGCAAGAGTTGTCTATCCATTTGTAACATTTTGAAAGCCACACTCAGTAGAGGTAGGGACCTTAACCATCTGGGATCCTCATCCATGTTTCGTCATTTTTCAGCGAGTTATTGGCAAACTGTTGGGAAAATCAGAAACTTTGGTTAAAAAAAAATTAACAACAAGCATTCCAGCATAATCTACCTCCCTTCTCTCATCTACATCCCAGCACCTGCAATCTTCCCCCCCAACAATTGGCAAGTAAACAATCCTCTGCAAGAGGAAGCAAGAATGAAACCTGTCACCCAGTCGCAAAGCGGATCACAGACGCCCTGGGTACTATGCTAGCGTTAGATCTGTGTCCAATGTCCACTATTAATACAGTTGGTTTAAGACATTTAATTGAGGTGTTATGTCCCTGTTAGCAAATGTCATCACTATACCATTTTACTAGAAAAGCTTATTCTCTCCTGTACCGGAAAGTTCCTAAAAATGTCATTATTGGGTGACAAAATGGTATTCTACCCACTGTACACTTAACCACAGATATGTGTACAAGCGGAACTGGGCAAACAAAAGATTATATGACTGTGAAAGCCCACTGGGTTGGTCTTTCGCCTTCCCCAGCATGGACAGCAGCAGCATGTACCCAGGTGCATCACATTTTTGAGAAGTAGGCTACTCTGTGTATCAGCAGCTTCACTAAGAGGCATACAGCTGACAAACTGTTCCAAAAACTAAGGGATGTCATTGAAAGATGGCTAATCCTGCTTGGAGTCTCCTGAGGATATGTCATTTCTGATTACGACCCCAATATTGGTCCAGCATTACAGCGGGGCTGAATTCCATCACATTTCCTGTTTTGCACACACTATCAACTTGGTGTTACAGAACTTTTGAAAAATGACATGCAGGAGATGCTGTTTGTGTCCATAAACATTTAGGGTCAATTTGTGGTTTCTGCAACAGCATGTAGGAGAATACAGCAGCTGCAAGAAGACTAGCATTTGAGGGGAATATACTTTAGTCCAGCGAAGTAGTTACCTGTGAAGAAAGTGCAGACACAGTTAGCTTGAGTCAAGTGATTGCCTTAATAATAGATTTTGAAAAGGTGCTACATAAAATTATAGTGTGCAATAAAACAAAGTAAATGTGCTAACTATATTTTAATTGTAGATGAAATACTTAATTTTCTTTGCAAGGATCCCAGACTTATCAACATCTTGTTGGGACGTCTTCTCCTTCAGTTTCTCTGGCAACTGCTTGTAATAAAAGAAATTGCTTTCCCAAGACACCCAGTGGTGATGCAGATGAGTCCGCTAAACATTTTGATATTTGCTGTGCTGTAAAAGAATTGCCCAAAAACCGTGACAGCTCTGCCCTAAAATCAACTAGTCATTCCCTTTGGAAGGCCATTATCAGCAATTACATCATACTACACAGACTTCTATGATATTGGGATATTGGGATGAATTAGTATTGTTGGAGGAAGATTATCACTAAACCCTGCCACCTCTCCAGTTTCGCAATGAGCTATGGTACAATAAAATGTAACTGCAGATTTAGACCAAGACTGTCAGCCCTATTATTTCTATTTCAGCAATTACAATTAGCAATGGAGCAATGGAGCTCTTCTCTTTGGGTGTTACCTATATAACGCAGCACAATTTGCCTGCAAATTCTACAGACAAGCCTGCTTGTCTTCCTCTCCATCAATGACTCTTAGCAATTGAGCACTCGTCTTTGGGTGTATATTACACCCAAACATTATTAGTGAAAATTATGAAAAATACAGTTTAATCCCTGATAGGCCCTCCACCATCCTTTGCATGTTAATAGTAGGATTGGTTGGAATTATGGTCAAGGTCACACATTTTTTTGACAAATCCTTCAAACCAGCCCAGATGTCAAACTGTTGTGGTCTGCCCCCTGCGTCATCCCTGCTTGTGTTTGGAAAGTGCATATTGGTGCCAGAACCTCACATGCCAGAACTGCTCCCACTGGTGCCACACTGCTGCAGGACTTACACAATCAACCGCATCCTCATCGTCGGATACCCAAATCTCCCCCACATCCTCTTCTAAAGACAAAGTGTCATCCTCACTTGGTGTATCACCGGCTACACTCGGGCTGTTCAGGCACACATCAGCAGAACTGCTGAAAGGGCCCTTCTTTATGGGTAGACTAACAGAATGGTCACGATTAGACATCCCACTGTTGGATGGACTCTCCACAGGGATTGTTGTCATTTGTGAATCAGAGCAAATATTCTCCTGTAATGCCTCACTGTTATCTTGCAGCTCGGCTTTGACGCGTAACAGTAGTTGTGCACCAATTGTAGGCTGGGTAACTTTTTGGGATCTGCCACTAATAGCCAAAGGTGAAGGCCTCATTCTCTCTTTGCCACTGCGTGTGTAGAATGGCATGCTTGCAATTTTTTTTTTATCGTCACTTAACTTTTGCTCAGTTACACTTCTTTTTCGCTTCAATACAGTAAAATTTTTTTGGGTTTTTGTTTTTTGCACTAATTTGAAAACACTCTGTTGTTTGACATCGCCTTGGCCAGATGACGTACTGGGAACACTAACATCAGGACTGGTGACAGAACCTGGTTGCTCATTTAGATCATATGTGGACTGCTTTGAATCCATTCTGAGCGCAAACCACTGGGGAGTGCTAAAAATTATTTAGTAGATTCTGCTGACAGATATGACTTTTGACAGCCAGAAATATTAATGCACAATTAGGGAGGACACCCCAAAAACACTGAGGTGTGCTACAAATTATTTAGTAGATACTGCTGACAGATATGACTTTTGACAGCCAGAAATATTAATGCACAATTAGGGAGGACACCCCAAAAACACTGAGGAGTGCTAAAAATTATTGAGTAGATACTGCTGACAGATATGACTTTTGACAGCCAGAAATATTAATGCACAATTAGGGAGGACACCCCAAAAACACTGAGGTGTGCTACAAATTATTTAGTAGATACTGCTGACAGATATGACTTTTGACAGCCAGAAATATTAATGCACAATTAGGGAGGACACCCCAAAAACACTGAGGAGTGCTAAAAATTATTGAGTAGATACTGCTGACAGATATGACTTTTGACAGCCAGAAATATTAATGCACAATTAGGGAGGACACCCCAAAAACACTGAGGTGTGCTACAAATTATTTAGTAGATACTGCTGACAGATATGACTTTTGACAGCCAGAAATATTAATGCACAATTAGGGAGGACACCCCAAAAACACTGAGGAGTGCTAAAAATTATTGAGTAGATACTGCTGACAGATATGACTTTTGACAGCCAGAAATATTAATGCACAATTAGGGAGGACACCCCAAAAACACTGAGGTGTGCTACAAATTATTTAGTAGATACTGCTGACAGATATGACTTTTGACAGCCAGAAATATTAATGCACAATTAGGGAGGACACCCCAAAAACACTGAGGAGTGCTAAAAATTATTGAGTAGATACTGCTGACAGATATGACTTTTGACAGCCAGAAATATTAATGCACAATTAGGGAGGACACCCCAAAAACACTGAGGAGTGCTAAAAATTATTGAGTAGATACTGCTGACAGATATGACTTTTGACAGCCAGAAATATTAATGCACAATTAGGGAGGACACCCCAAAAACACTGAGGTGTGCTACAAATTATTTAGTAGATACTGCTGACAGATATGACTTTTGACAGCCAGAAATATTAATGCACAATTAGGGAGGACACCCCAAAAACACTGAGGAGTGCTAAAAATTATTGAGTAGATACTGCTGACAGATATGACTTTTGACAGCCAGAAATATTAATGCACAATTAGGGAGGACACCCCAAAAACACTGAGGAGTGCTAAAAATTATTGAGTAGATACTGCTGACAGATATGACTTTTGACAGCCAGAAATATTAATGCACAATTAGGGAGGACACCCCAAAAACACTGAGGTGTGCTACAAATTATTTAGTAGATACTGCTGACAGATATGACTTTTGACAGCCAGAAATATTAATGCACAATTAGGGAGGACACCCCAAAAACACTGAGGAGTGCTAAAAATTATTGAGTAGATACTGCTGACAGATATGACTTTTGACAGCCAGAAATATTAATGCACAATTAGGGAGGACACCCCAAAAACACTGAGGTGTGCTACAAATTATTTAGTAGATACTGCTGACAGATATGACTTTTGACAGCCAGAAATATTAATGCACAATTAGGGAGGACACCCCAAAAACACTGAGGAGTGCTAAAAATTATTGAGTAGATACTGCTGACAGATATGACTTTTGACAGCCAGAAATATTAATGCACAATTAGGGAGGACACCCCAAAAACACTGAGGAGTGCTAAAAATTATTGAGTAGATACTGCTGACAGATATGACTTTTGACAGCCAGAAATATTAATGCACAATTAGGGAGGACACCCCAAAAACACTGAGGTGTGCTACAAATTATTTAGTAGATACTGCTGACAGATATGACTTTTGACAGCCAGAAATATTAATGCACAATTAGGGAGGACACCCCAAAAACACTGAGGAGTGCTAAAAATTATTGAGTAGATACTGCTGACAGATATGACTTTTGACAGCCAGAAATATTAATGCACAATTAGGGAGGACACCCCAAAAACACTGAGGAGTGCTAAAAATTATTGAGTAGATACTGCTGACAGATATGACTTTTGACAGCCAGAAATATTAATGCACAATTAGGGAGGACACCCCAAAAACACTGAGGTGTGCTACAAATTATTTAGTAGATACTGCTGACAGATATGACTTTTGACAGCCAGAAATATTAATGCACAATTAGGGAGGACACCCCAAAAACACTGAGGAGTGCTAAAAATTATTGAGTAGATACTGCTGACAGATATGACTTTTGACAGCCAGAAATATTAATGCACAATTAGGGAGGACACCCCAAAAACACTGAGGTGTGCTACAAATTATTGAGTAGATACTGCTGACAGATATGACTTTTGACAGCCAGAAATATTAATGCACAATTAGGGAGGACACCCCAAAAACACTGAGGAGTGCTAAAAATTATTGAGTAGATACTGCTGACAGATATGACTTTTGACAGCCAGAAATATTAATGCACAATTAGGGAGGACACCCCAAAAACACTGAGGTGTGCTACAAATTATTGAGTAGATACTGCTGACAGATATGACTTTTGACAGCCAGAAATATTAATGCACAATTAGGGAGGACACCCCAAAAACACTGAGGAGTGCTAAAAATTATTGAGTAGATACTGCTGACAGATATGACTTTTGACAGCCAGAAATATTAATGCACAATTAGGGAGGACACCCCAAAAACACTGAGGAGTGCTAAAAATTATTGAGTAGATACTGCTGACAGATATGACTTTTGACAGCCAGAAATATTAATGCACAATTAGGGAGGACACCCCAAAAACACTGAGGTGTGCTACAAATTATTTAGTAGATACTGCTGACAGATATGACTTTTGACAGCCAGAAATATTAATGCACAATTATGGGGGACACCCCAAAAGCGCTGGGGAGTGCCAAATATGAAGAAAAAATAATAAACCTCTATCCTCCTCTCTGCACTAGCGATTTTGGTTAGAGCAATTGCAAGAACAATATGGTATTCTCTGTCCCTGCTCTAATTAGCCTATGACTACACCCTGCTCTCTCCCTCTGTCAAATGGCGATGGATTGCTGTGGAGGCGTGTATTTATAAAGTTGAAGTATCGCGAGAACCGAGTCCCGAGATCCGACGACGTCACAATGACGTTCGGCCTCGATTTGGATTCGGAATGGGCGGGAGAGTACCGAGCTGCTCAGCTCGGTACTCGGATACCCAAAGTTCGGGTGGGTTCGGTTCTCGGAGAACCGGACCCGCCCATCTCTAGTATAGAGGAACAGTCCCTTAGAATCAGGACGATTTGCAGACCCATGTTGAAGTGGTGATATCATTTTCATTTGTAGTTTTCTGGAAGTCATACAGGACCAGAACTTGGGAGTGAGGCAAATCTGGCTATTGTCCAGGGCCTCAGACCTCAATTACAAACTTTTTTTGACACACAGCGCCTGATTCATTACGTCACGCAAAACAAACATACCGATTTTAAAGACGTGCTTAATTCGGTCATATGCACATACGTGTTCAACTAGAAGCGGACCTGAAGAAACGTCTCTTGTTGAATACGGGTGTAGGCCCGCTCTGCTCTCACAAGAAGCTACAGGATAAGTCCCATAAATATGTGGAATATAAAGTTCTAGAAGAATGCACAGAAAAAAAGTATTCAATTGTTGTCGCCTGTTAATAATATGGTCATTAATGACAAAACATTTTAAAAAATTTTTTTTTCCATGAAATGCATTAATGTTATTAGGGGCATATTTAATTGTTTTGTTTCCGCACAGCGGAAAAACTATTACCGTTAATACGGTAATAGCTGGATTTCAGTTTGCTGCTCAGGGAGCTGCGAGCTGAAATCCAGCGAGCAAATTACCGTATTAACGGTAATCGTGTGCGGACCGCGAGATTTTCGGCGTTTACGCCAGGAATTGAATATGCCCCTGAATGTCTACTGTACATAAAATACATTGTTACAGTTGCTCCTGATTACAGACACATGTTCTAGCTGTACACACAGCCGTCATCACTAGTAATCAGCACTTACACCTGACCTGTAGCTGGTGCAGGGGATACAACTGAAAATCACGTACCTGAGAGATGCTGAAAACTTGTATCGGTGCTGCTGCGTGCACTGGAGCGTGGCACAGCCGAAGAATACTCCATGTTTTGGGTGTCTCTCCACACTGATGTGTTTGCTGGTTGTGCTCAGTCCTGATCAGATTAGACACAGATCAGAGGGTAAATATATCAAGTTGAGAGTTTTCCGGTGGGTTTGAAAAGTGGAGATGTTGCCTATAGCAACCAATCAGATTCTAGCTATCATTTTCTAGAATGTACTAAATAAATGATAACTAGAATCTGATTGGTTTTTCAAACGTGCCGGAAAACTCTCAGCTTGATACATTTACCCTCTGGTCTCTAAAGTGCAGCATGTAAAAGTGCATCAATAATGAAAGTAACACTTGTCCATTCATAGATCTAGAGCGCTGGATGTCAGTGTAAAACTGACTTTCTCAAAGATCCAGATTTGGATCTCCATCTAGTGCTATTGAAACATTTGACACAGCAATAACAAGTTTGTGCTGTCGTTTGTGTGGGAACGCAAATTTGCACCTTGTATATGATTGACATCTACTTACCTTGAGGTACCTGGACATTTGGGATTAACGTAATATATGTACTGCTAGATAACATTTGGTTATTTATGTGGAGACGAATCCTCTTATTTGTTTTAGAATTGTATTGTTGTTATTTGCTTTTATATCTGTAATAAATGTATGGTTTTATCATACGGATTGCGCTATATTTGTGACAGATATTAACTCTCATTAGCTTCAGTCCCCTGGCGCTGTTTTTGTTTTTATTTCTTGTATTTGTTTCAGTATTGGCACGCCTTATGGATGCGACCAGGGATTTTTTCGAATATATATTTTATATTGTCTACCTTTGGAGCACACAAGAGCTTTGTTGTTTAGTGTATATTCAATATGAGGAGAAAGTAGCACCAACAGCGCACGTACCTGGTTATACAGCAGTGTGGAAATGGTGTAAATAATATACAACAAGCTGAGACCGGCATCTATCAGCCGCTCCTTATCCCCCACAGCAATTTGTGCCTCAAGATGGATAACGTACGCTGGAGACATCATTTTGGACGGGTTTCTGTCCAGTTGCCAAATGACCCAGTTTTTAAGTATTTATAAGATATATTCCTGACTGTCAGTGTACAGACCCCAGGACCACTAAACGCAGAGTATCCAACTGTTATTACTCACAGCAGGGGACCCCCGCTATCCCCACTGGAAGAGGGGGTGGACTTTCCAACCTGGTCGGCTGAGCATGCACCTCATGTTGTCACTGATGCCCTACACAACAGGGGTGAAGGGGCAGACGTATATATTTATGGTGACAGAAATGGGGTAAAGTAAAAAATATTTTTGGTGGATTTACTGGCCAATTATTGTTGGCAGCATAGTGAAAACGGCAACTAATATAACAGGAGTCATCACCCACTGGCGAATCATTACTGATCTTGTAAGATGTTCACTGTGACAACCAACAAAGTTCTTTCTTCCCCTCTAATGTTGACACAGATTGGTAACAACACAACCAGAAGTCACAAACCTCCCAACCATTGTCCCAACTTCTGGGAATGTTGGGACATAAGTGGACTTTGAACCAGGAAAAGAAGACGGAGACTACACAATGCTGCCACCAACTCTATGGGGCTCATTCAGAGCTACGAGCAAAGTAAAACTCAACTCTAAATGTCAGTGTAGAAATAAATCTGCTCAGTATCGATGCACTACTGCAAAAGCAGCCACTATATTCCCTGCATGCAAATAAATAAATAAGTGTATTTGTCCCCCGCAGTACAACATGGTTTGGTCCCAGGAAAATCTGCTCATTTTTTTTTTTGCTTTGCTCATAACTCTAAATGCGGCCCCTAAATCTTTTATATATGTACTGGGGCCCCTACATCTATTATATATGTACTGGGGACCCTACATCTGTTATATATGTACTGGGGACCCTACATCTGTTATATATGTACTGGGGCCCCTAAATCTTTTATATATGTACTGGGGCCGCTACATCTGTTATATATGTACTGGGGCCCCTAAATCTGTTATATATGTACTGGGGCCCCTAAATCAGTTATATATATATATACTGCTGCCCCTAAATCTGTTATATATGTACTGGGGCCCCTAAGTCCATTATAAATATGTACTGCGGTCCCTCAATCCGTTATATATGTACTGGGGCCCCTAAATCTGTTATATATGTACTGCGGCCCCTAAATCCATTATATATATGTACTGCAGCCCCTAAATCAGTTATATATATATACTGCTGCCCCTAAATCTGTTATATATGTACTGGGGCCCCTAAATCTGTTATATATGTACTGGGGCCCCTAAATCTGTTATATATGTACTGGGGCCCCTAAATCTGTTATATATGTACTGCGGCCCCTAAATCTGTTATATATGTACTGGGGCCCCTAAATCTGTTATATATGTACTGGGGCCCCTAAATCTGTTATATATGTACTGCGGCCCCTAAATCTGTTATATATGTACTGGGGCCCCTAAATCTGTTATATACGTACTGGGGCCCCTAAATCTGTTATATACGTACTGGGGCCCCTAAATCTG
Source organism: Mixophyes fleayi (assembly GCF_038048845.1). Classification (NCBI taxonomy): domain Eukaryota; kingdom Metazoa; phylum Chordata; class Amphibia; order Anura; family Limnodynastidae; genus Mixophyes; species Mixophyes fleayi. The sequence continues at coordinate 2,072,343 of NC_134409.1, forward strand.
TTATATACGTACTGGGGCCCCTAAATCTGTTATATATGTACTGCGGCCCCTAAATCTGTTATATATGTACTGGGGCCCCTAAATCTGTTATATATGTACTGGGGCCCCTAAATCTGTTATATATGTACTGGGGCCCCTAAATCTGTTATATATGTACTGCGGCCCCTAAATCTGTTATAAATGTACTGGGGCCCCTAAATCTGTTATATACGTACTGGGGCCCCTAAATCTGTTATATACGTACTGGGGCCCCTAAATCTGTTATATATGTACTGGGGCCCCTAAATCTGTTATATATGTACTGCGGCCCCTAAATCTGTTATATATGTACTGCGGCCCCTAAATCTGTTATATATGTACTGGGGCCCCTAAATCTGTTATATACGTACTGGGGCCCCTAAATCTGTTATATATGTACTGGGGCCCCTAAATCTGTTATATATGTACTGCGGCCCCTAAATCTATTATATATATGTACTGCGGCCCCTAAATCAGTTATATATATATGCTGCTGCTCCTAAATCTGTTATATACGTACTGGGGCCCCTAAATCTGTTATATATGTACTGGGGCCCCTGAATCTGTTATATATGTACTCCGGCCAAAACACTTATTTGGGAATCCTCCAATGTATCAAACCAGAAAAATTCACTGGAAATTCCTGCAACATTTTGTATTATATAAAGTTACAAATTACACAAATAAAAGAGAACATTTCTGTTCCTTTACAGCATTATTAGGGCGAAGGTCGTGCAACTTTGTAATGGGCGTCTAGACCCCAAAATTAAAATATTCAGATGTGAAGCCTGCAGGTAAAACACATTGTCCAGTGTTACCCTGATATTAAACTGCAGCTCTGTTATAAGATAAATGATAACCCCCCCCCCCCCATTGATATTCTGCTGTTCGGTGCAACCCTGTACAATGGACTTCCTTAACAAGTATAGATTTCAACTCTATCATTCCCAGATAGATCTGTTTAGAGGGAATAATATTGATGTCAGAGGGCAGAAACTCACAGAGTGCCAATAACAACATGTATAATTTATTATTATCTTTTATTACTTAAGTTCAGACATGTTCTGCAGTGCTGTAATAATTACTGCACAGCCCTATGATGGAGCGGAGGAGTGAAACGTAAACAAAGGCTCAATATGTGCATTAAATGGCAAAACCAAATACCCCGCAGTGTAATATAACACACAGCACATTACACCCGTGTGGGCCGTACCGAGGGCTGATAAGGCTCAGGCAGTGACCCTGCTTCCAGAGAGTTGGGGTCTGATTCATTAAGGCAAGCAAATGCCGATACGTGCCGTATTTTGTGTAACATCGCACATTGCATGCTCAGAGCCGGACTATACGCCAATAAACGCACTAACGTCCAATTTATCAATAGCCAATGTACAGTAAGGGAGTCCCAAGCTAGAGCACTCACAGCAGCGACTGAGAACAACTTTGGCCATTGGTACATGATTGTCATTCGTATCACTTGGACCAGCTACAGGTCAGGTGTAAGTGCTGATTACTAGTGATGACGGCTGTGTATACAGCTAGAACATGTGTCTGTAATCAGGAGCAGCTGTAACAATGTATTTTATGTACAGTAGACACTAATAACATCCTGATAAATGTATGATGATGTGTTCTCTGTACAGCGCTGCGGAATTAGTGGCGCTAAATAAATAGCTGATGATGATGTTAATTTTATGGGGGAAAAAAAATAAAAAAAATGTTTTATCATTAGTGACTATATTATTATTAACAAGTGACATTAATCGAATATTTTTTCTGTACATTCTTTTGGGACTTTATATTCCACATATGTATTGGACGTATCCTGCAGTGTCTGTTAGATCAGAGCGGACCTAGACCCGTATTCATCACTAGAAGTATCTTCACCTACGCCCCTTGCTGAATAAGGACGTGCGCATGTCTTAATTATTCAGGCCCTTGGTCTTCTCACTTTGATTATGCTTAATATTGAAAGCTTACAACTATTTTATTAAGGTAATTGGGAGTTTTCAGTATTCAGCATAATCACACAGTGATAACAAAATGATTTAACCACTTAACTGAAGATGTCCAAACCTCTATGGATGTGATCAATCTAATTACCGTCACTGGGGAGCTTGGAGACAGGGAAAACACTGCTAGAGTTCTCCCATTTACTGTCACGTCTCATGTAACGGTGCACACGCATGTAACATGCGTATAATTAGTGAGTTGTGATGTCATCACTCCAGTGTTCATTAGAAAAACGTGTGTATTATAAGGAATAACCCCCATTGTAAATGTTTATGGCTAATTAAAGGCACCTAGGCATTGTGTGAGCTGTAAAATAGATTATATGGCAGCAGAACTCCTCAGTGACTTATAATATCCTTAAACGTTACCATAGGGAGTGCATTACCCCCTATATACAGTACCACAGTCTGCAATTATGCTGTTCTCATTAATACATCGCTTCACATAGAGCATTATGGGAAGTGGTCTAAAAGTAGATTCTATAAGTTCTATAAACATTCTCTTTGTCAGCTGTGTTTTTTATTGTTTTTTTTACTCTTTTTAACCGCTGCCTTTTAAACATTTTATACATCTGTATTATTATCTTTCTACTTTTACATATATTCATTATATATAAAACATTCTGCTGCACTTTCTCAGACCTTCGCTATCTCCACTAGACACTAAATTAACTTTATATATGTAATATATGATTTTAAATTACGATTCAGGGTTCGGACTCACTCTTCCTATCTCCAACATACTAATATAAGCTTTCATTATTTTTTGACGCTTCACCCAGTTCTCTGTAATAAATATAAATCAAAATGTACAACGTTTTCTAATGAAGTCAAAGTACAAATATACTTAATTACTTGAAGCATAAATGTAATTGTATTTAAAATAAAAAACAACAACATTTTAATGATATATTTTTCATAATTGGGAGCACCTGTTATCATTATTCCTGCTTATATAGCATATAACATATTATGCAGAGCTGTACAAGCAGCTATTCACTCCATACGGACTGTGTTACATCAGCTGGATAACTGGTCACATCCAGTTTGGTCGGAGATTGATAAACAATCCTGTACCCCCAGTAGGGGCTCATTCACCAAATTCCATTACAAAGTTTTCCCCCACGAGTTTCCACGATGGTCATTTGCAAAGTAAAACATTAGAGCTGTTTTCCGTGTTCCCAGCTTTTCCACATACTGATCCGTGTGGCAAGAAGGAGCCATTTGTGAGTTAGTTACTGTTTGCCCAGGATGAAGGGCAAATATGGGGTATTCCTGCGATTATTATTATTATTGTTATCTAATATCTTATTGGGGTCAGACGAGCACAACATTGCAGAGATTATTTAAAAAATACTTTCAACGCTAAAATAAAATCCTGGGATGGATTATACGAGTGATAGATTCAAGGTTCACACAAAGATTTGTCTTGTAACACTCAGAAGAGAAGGGCAGAGGGCATCCGCTGTGACTGGAGGAAAGACATTTGGGTATTTGCCCCAATACATCTACTCTGCCCACCCACATGCCCTGTGCTGCTGGCTCAGATGCTGGAATTTATAGGGGGTGGTACTGGCACATTCACTGCATGGATGGAAACATGAATTGCATACATTTCTTACAAGGAATGATATCGGAGGTAAATGTATTAAAGTGCAGATTTTGCAAGTCACCGGTATTCAGCGACTTTGCAGGACATATTTAAAACGTAAAAATGTATTTAAAGGCAAGTTTTGCCTTTACAAGCCAGTGCTGCTTTAAATTTCCGGTGACGTACATAAATCGGCGCTTCATACATTTACCCCTGGAGTTATATAACCAGCAAATGACAATAATGGATCCAGGAGACTAATCTAATTGACGTTTTTGATGGTTTTCCTTCCGATGGATAACTTAGCAGATACATCGCTGAAGAATTTAACTGGATAAACATATGTAACATTTATAAGGCTGAATGTGGTGATTTGTGTCTTCCTCAATAACTATAGAACTGTTTCCTGTAGATTTTGTATTTTATAACACAGAAATTAAAGGGCAAATTTATTGTGAACTAATGATGTAAAGAAGCTAAATATAAAACCACAAACTAAGTATTACATAGGTAACAATGGACTAAGACAGGGTTTCCCAAACCCAGTCCCCAGGAAGCACTAACAGTCCATGTTTTCTATATCTCCTTCCTGGGGCACAGGTGTACTGATTACTCACTGGCACAATGTAACAGATCCACAGCTGGTATAATTATTTCATGTTTGATACCGTGAGACCTGGAAAACCTGCCCAGTTAGGGGTCCCTGAGACCAGATTTGGGAGACACTGGACAAAGTAATAAAGTAACAGAAAGAGAAATATGTGTGTGAGTGTATATATATACATACAAGTTAACCCGTGCATGATACTCATGCATTCTAGTCAAATCAAGATACTTAAGGTCTTAAAAAGGTTCTTGTCATGCATTTGGGCCTAGCCCAGGCCTCCTCAGGGGAAGATCGTTACTTCCCGACGCAAGCGCCCTTTTTAATGTGTGTTCATGAGGTAAAATTACCTCACGAAAATGAGTTTGACCCCTCAACTCGTAAATTTAGCCCTTACTACCCCTCCCACGGGGGGAAGGGGGGATGATGGAAGTTAACTGACTTGACTATTCTAATTTTTTTGTCAAATAATGTCAGTATACCAAATTTCAGGTCAATTGGATGAGCCCTTTCTGAGAAAATAGTTTTTTCCACACACACACACACACACACACACACACTAACGCACGCCTCTACACATGTGTGTTCATGAGGAAAAATTACCTCACGAAAATGAGTTTGAGCCCTACCAAATTTCAGCCCTTTTTGATTTTTTTTCCCCACACACACTAAGAATTTAGTAGGTCAGTGTATAACTCTGCCCAGCAGGTGGCGCTGCAACTTGGTTTTTTTTTCCACACACACACAGACAGACAGACGCCACTAAGCATTTATATATATATATATATGGAATCTGTTGCGCCTTATAAACAAATAAATAATAATCTATATTGTCTCTGAACTGTAAGGTAGTGGCCAGCAGTGTGGCTGATCCAGAGAAATGAATGAGTATGTATGTGGGTGTGTAATATGGGCCTGTAGTGTGGCATGTTATGTGTGCATGTAACATACATGTAGTCTGTGCTATGAAGCTATGATTTAATATGACACACCCATGCACATTTATCTTGCAGCCCGGGACGAATCCTTCCTCTGCATGAGAATGTAAGTGGTACGTAGAGTAATTCCTCTGTCACTAAGCGCACAGAAGCAGGCGCAGGTTTATCTGATCTCCCCCTGCCAAGCCGCTGTTACACACACTACATGCCAAGTACAGACACTGCCAGGTTGGCAGGCATTGGCATAGATGTTGCACTAGGGTAGACCAGCGCCAACGCAGAGTCCCGGCAGGTCACAGCACATAGGATAATGTGAGCTGGCAGCGGTCCTCTAACTCTGCCTAGGAGATATTATTAAAACATCTGCAATAAATATTCTAATCATTTTAATAATAGAGCATTAGAGAATGAGTCAGCTCCTCCACACTCCGGTCTGTCCTGTTACAGACACATCCCATAATAATCTCCTATCACAGATTATATTACTGCTCCACGACCAAAACAGTCATTGCTACAAAAACATGAAAATATAATAAGTTCTGTATTTCTGACATCCTGAGCGCAGAATATCTCTGGTGCAGACACAGCTATCTAGTGACGGCATTACTGTCTATTGTGCAGGCTGCGCCATTTCTGTACAAGCAGCAGGGGCTGGATGGCAAATGATAACCCAGGGGGGATGAGACTCAGCTCAATAGCCTATTAGGAACATTTGAAATGAAAAAAATTCAGGTGGCCCACTATGGTACAGTCCGGGAGTAATATGCCCCCCCCCAGCCCAGCCAGCCAGCCAGCCAGCCCCGAGCAGGGCAATGCTACATCTCTATACAGGCATTATTTTTCCATGGTACAGACAGTATTATCAGTAATGCTGCAAGTATTAGGCTGGGTACACACTATAGAAAATTACTTCAGATGCAATTTCTGTAACGTTTCACCAATGACTGAAAGTCCCGATGATCATGCAGATTCATGTGTACACACCTACACGATTTACCATCAGATCTGTGATATTCATCTCTCATAACCATTTCTGAGAAGATGGTGACTCTGTACACTGTACAGATATCTGCCTACACTACTGGTGGTGAGTGCGTACACACTGCCACATTTGCCACACAACGTTCCATCGCTGATCGTAATTTTTATAAAGCTTAGAAAACCAAATCAAATGATACAATGTGCTATGGTATGATAAAACATGATTGTGGGAGCGTACACATTAATGCAATATCGGACGTAACAGTTGTTTATCGTGTGATTGGCCCGATAATTGGTTGGAAAAACCTGTAGCGTGTACCCAGCTATAGTTATGGAGCAGGAAGTGGTAAAGTTTGTGTTGTATACAGAGCAGGTAGTGAGATATTCTGAATATAAAGATAGATAAATCCATATGTTTTAGAAAGCCTAACATTAATCCAGGACCCAGAGTAGGATAAAGTCTTCACAAGTGACAATAAAACTATGTCATTGATTCTATATTTACCCTGGACTTCCCTGTGTGGAATTACTATAGTGCACAATCTGCCATTGTTATCTGCCTGCTCTCTCACTCCTACTGTTTGTACTTGAGTTTCCTTGCATTGTATTTCTGCTAATTAATGTAACACAGAGCTGCTCATACATAGAGTACATCATGTCAGAGCGTCCACCCGTAATCTATAATACTGTGCACACAAGGAAGGAGAACACTGCCCCCTAGTGGGCCAAGGGTACTGTTCATCACTTTTCCCCCAGGGGGTGGGAATGAAACATCCCAGGTCACTGATCTTTATGTTCTACTATATAATGACCACATAAATGCACATTTTATTTTATCGCCTCCTGTCCCAATAGTTTGTGAAACAGCAACTTTAACATATTAACAATAACATTATTTTTCAAATAAATAAGATGTATTCTGTTGTTGTTAATCTGTTACTATATAAGATGAAACTGATATTTATGATTCTATATTTTATGTTTATATTCAGTTCTGTGCGCTGGATACAATTCTATCCACACAGTAAAACCGTTGTTGTATTGTTTAAGGGTGATGAAAATAAATAAACGCAAATACACCAGTCCCATCAGTTAAAGGTTTACTTGGAATCTGTAAATTAAAGGGCCCTGTAATTGATAAGTATTATTCTGATAGGAGTCTATTTGAAATGTAATTTAATAATATAAATATACATTCATTTATTAATGGAATCAATGCAAACCTTGAAAGCTATTAAGAAAGCCACAAAGGATTAAGTGAATATTACATTATAAACAGCATAGTGAGGTTAGAACGCCACCTTCCCACTTTTCCAGTCATAATGGAAAGTGTGGTTTGTAATAAAGTACTATCTACTATCTACTATATAAATGCCTAGTGGCGTGTGTGAAAAAAAAAAAACCAAGCTGCAGCGCCACCTGCTGGGCAGAGTTATACACTGACCTATAGATTTCTTGAAGGAGAAGTGACAGTTGGGAGTAGTTGGTGGTTGCCGGGGGTGACAGTGGGGAGTTTTTAACACCTTAAGTAGCTTGATGAAGGATGTGGCGATGAAGATGAAGGATGAGGTGATGGAGAAAAATGATGAGGTGGTGACATGTGGACAAAACCACGTTAAAAAAGGGCGCTTGAGTCGGGAAGTAACGCTCTTTCCCTGAGGAGGCCTGGGCTAGGCCCAAATGCATGACAAGAACCTTTTTAACACCTTAAGTAGCTTGATTTGACTAGAATGCATGAGTATCATGCACGGGTTAACTTGTACATTCATAATGCACGTGCCATGGTGCCCCCTAGTGGTTGATGCAGATTCACTCAGCCAGTGGAACATATTTGATGCTCTACTTTTAATCATCAGTAATGATTGAGAACTGCTTCTAATCAACGTAATGGGGTAATGTTCCTGTTTACGACAGGACATTTTTTGTTTAGTAAAGCTGGGTACACACTGAATAATTGTTCAGACCAACATGCTATCTCAAACGATTATACCTACGACTGAAGGACCAATCAGTCTGACGATTCATGCATACACACTGACACGATTTACCTTCAGATCATCTGGTCCTTTGTCTGGTCCTCTAGTCTGGAGAATGGCAGCACAATATTAATTCATTCACTACTGTCACACTGATTAAAACTGCTTTGTTATAGCTATCCACATGTCCTAAAGAATTTCGTTAGCTTCTGTGACTCTGAAACAAAATATTCTGTCTCAGAACGAACAAATGAAGTATTCCATCTACAGCACTGTCTACATTTATTCACTGGGACATTCATCACTAGCATCGGCTGAAAAGAGCCCGACTCTGTAAACTCTATGGAGATCGTCAGCATAAGTACATACATACTACATGATCGTTAGGTGATTGATCGGAAAAAAATGAACGGTAGGACCAACCAAATGAGTCGATAATCGTCTATTTGGGCAGACTTTCGACCATCGTGTCACTACACACACTGACCCGCCTTTCGAACGAACTGTTAGCAGCTGCCTAACTCAATGCAGAAGTAACACTAAATTCACACCAACAAACCTGGTCTTAATACCCCTATACTCTCCCAGAAGGGAGGTCAGGTGGCAAGTGTGGGAGGGGGTGTGGTGATGCAAATGTGACACCTTGGCTCTGCCCCCTGATTTTCAACGAATCCTGGCATTGCACAGCATGGGACGGCGCTATGATGGCGAAAATGGTGTCCTTCAGCCCCGCCTCCGCTCTGGATCTGAGAGGTTCTCTGCTCTTCCGGGAGTCTTTCAGGCAAGTATGCTCTATACCAGGGGTTGCCAACCATTCAGAGACGAAGGGGTATATTTACGAAACTGCGGGTTTGAAAAAGTGGAGATGTTGCCTATAGCAACCGATCAGATTCTAGCTGTCATTTTGCAGAATGTACTAAATAAATGATAACTAGAATCTGATTGGTTGCTATAGGCAACATTTCCACTTTTTCAAACCCGCAGTTTAGTAAATCTACCCTGAAAAGTCCAAAAATATCTATATAAGCTGCAAAGGGCCAACTTTATCTTTTATATGCATGCATATTCACATACACGGTACAGACACGCATACATACCATACATGGTATAAATACGCATACATACCGTACATGATATAAACACATACATACCATAATCACTTACATTGAAAATATAACATCATTTACAATAACTTAAGTGAAAAAGAAAATATTCAACACATTGCCAAAATGTTCACAATAATCATCACATCTGCACAGTTCTTACCTCACTGAGGTGTCCAGCGGAGGAGGTTTGAAAGGGCCACTTGCAGGCTCGTCACAGTAGCTGACACTGCTTCTGTATCCACAGTCACTGTGGAGGGAACTGCTGCAGTATGGATAAAAATAAATCATAAATGGCCACATTCCCATCAGACCTTCCCAAATTTCAATTAAATCTAACGAGACCCTTACTTACCAGTCACACTGTACACACAGCCGCTGGAGCCTGCGCAGCGGATGGAGGGACCACGCGCTACACTGTCGCCTGACACTGTGAGCTCCCTGCATTGTGTAGAGGAGGTCACATGATGGGGGAGTCGGCCTGGCTGGAGACACAATCCGCCCCCGTTGGCGCACCATGTTCAGGTCTTCCTTCTGGCCAGGAGACAAATTTAAAGTACAAAGAGTTGCAGGTCAGCCATCACTGTTCTAAACTAAGGAACTGTTACAGATCTATTGCCTTTATGCCCACTGTCCATGGAACACAAATAAATTGTAATTTTATAATACCTGTTACCAGGTGCCTGTGTTGTATGATGTCATTGTACTATTATAATACCTGCTACCAGGTGCCTATACTGTATGATGTCAGTGTAGTATTATAATACCTGTTACCAGGTGCCTGTGCTGTTTGATGTCACTGTGCTATTATAATACCTGTTACCAGGTGCCTGTGCTGTTTGATGTCAGTGTACTATTATAATACCTGTTACCAGGTACCTGTGCTGTATGATGTCAGTGTACTATTATAATACCTGTTACCAGGTGCCTGTGCTGTATGATGTCAGTGTACCATTAAAATACCTGTTACCAGGTGCCTGTGCTGTATGATGTCATTGTACTATTATAATACCTGTTATTGGGTGTCTTTGATGTCACTGTAATATTATAATACCTTTTACCAGGTGCATGTGCAGTACGATGTCAGTGTACTGTTATAATACCTTTTAACAGGTGCCTGTGATGTATGATGACATTGTACTCTTATAATACCTGTTACCACGTGCCTATGTGTGTATATGACATCACTCTACTATTATAATACCTTTTATTGGGTGTCTTTGATGTTTGATGTCACTGTAATATTATAATACCTTTTACCAGGTGCATGTGCAGTACGATGTCAGTGTACTATTATAATACCTTTTAACAGGTGCCTGTGATGTATGATGACATTGTACTCTTATAATACCTGTTACCACGTGCCTGTGTGTGTATGTGACATCACTCTACTATTATAATACGTGTTAAAAGCTGCTTGTGATGTATGACGTCACTGTACTACTAGAATACCTATTACCAGGTGCCTGTACTGTATGGCATCATTATACTTTTATAATACCTGTTACCAGGTACCTATGCTGTATGATGTCACTGTACTATTATACTACCCGTCACCTGGTGCCTGTACTGTATGACATCATTGTATTATTATAATACCTGTTAAAAGGTGCCTGCGATATATGACATCACTGTACTATTATAATACCTATTACCAGGTAACTGTGTTTTATGATGTCAGTGTACTATTATAATACCTGTTACCAGGTGCCTGTGATGTATGACATAATTGTACTACTATACCTGTTACCTCATATAATATATATTACTCTGTATGTTACCCCCCATATCACCTCATATATTACCCTGTATTTTACCTCACATATTATCTCATATATTATATATTACCCTGTATGTTACCTCACATATTATCTCATATATTATATATTATCCTGTATGTTACCCCCATATTACCTCATATATTATATATTACCCTGTATGTTACCTCACATATTACTTCATATATTATATATTATCCTGTATGTTACCTCACATATTACCTCATATATTATATATTACTCTGTGTGTTACCTCACATATTATCTCATATATTATATATTATCCTGTATGTTACCTCATATATTATATATTATCCTGTATGTTACCTCACATATTACCTCATATATTATATATTATCCTGTATGTTACCCCCCATATTACCTTATATATTACCCTGTATGTTACCTCACATATTACATATTATCATGTATGTTACCCCCATATTACCTCATATATTATATATTACTCGGTATGTTACCTCACGTATTGCCTCATATATTATCCTGTATGTTACCTCAGTTATTACCTCATATATTATATGTAACATCTCATATTACTTCAAATATTATATATTACCCTGTATGTTACCTCATATATTATATATTACTCTGTATGTTACCTCACATATTACCTCATATATTATATATTACTCTGTGTTACCTCACATATTATCCTGTATGTTACCTCATATATTATATATTATCCTGTATGTTACCTCAGTTATTACCTCATATATTATATGTAACATCTCATATTACTTCATATATTATATATTACTCTGTGTGTTACCTCACATATTACCTCATATATTATATATTATCCTGTATGTTACCCCCATATTACCTTATATATTACCCTGTATGTTACCTCACATATTACATATTATCCTGTATGTTACCCCCATATTACCTCATATATTATATATTACTCTATGTTACCTCATATATTACTCGGTATGTTACCTCACGTATTGCCTCATATATTATCCTGTATGTTACCTCAGTTATTACCTCATATATTATATGTAACATCTCATATTACTTCATATATTATATATTACCCTGTATGTTACCTCATATATTATATATTACTCTGTATGTTACCTCACATATTACCTCATATATTATATATTACTCTGTGTTACCTCACATATTATCCTGTATGTTACCTCATATATTATATATTATCCTGTATGTTACCTCAGTTATTACCTCATATATTATATGTAACATCTCATATTACTTCATATATTATATATTACTCTGTGTGTTACCTCACATATTACCTCATATATTATATATTATCCTGTATGTTACCCCCCATATTACCTTATATATTACCCTGTATGTTACCTCACATATTACATATTATCCTGTATGTTACCCCCATATTACCTCATATATTATATATTACTCTATGTTACCTCATATATTACTCGGTATGTTACCTCACGTATTGCCTCATATATTATCCTGTATGTTACCTCAGTTATTACCTCATATATTATATGTAACATCTCATATTACTTCATATATTATATATTACCCTGTATGTTACCTCATATATTATATATTACTCTGTATGTTACCTCACATATTACCTCATATATTATATATTACTCTGTGTTACCTCACATATTATCCTGTATGTTACCTCATATATTATATATTATCCTGTATGTTACCTCAGTTATTACCTCATATATTATATGTAACATCTCATATTACTTCATATATTATATATTACTCTGTGTGTTACCTCACATATTACCTCATATATTATATATTATCCTGTATGTTACCCCCATATTACCTTATATATTACCCTGTATGTTACCTCACATATTACATATTATCCTGTATGTTACCCCCATATTACCTCATATATTATATATTACTCTATGTTACCTCATATATTACTCTGTATGTTACCTCACGTATTGCCTCATATATTATCCTGTATGTTACCTCAGTTATTACCTCATATATTATATGTAACATCTCATATTACTTCATATATTATATATTACCCTGTATGTTACCTCATATATTATATATTACTCTGTATGTTACCTCACATATTACCTCATATATTATATATTACTCTGTGTTACCTCACATATTATCCTGTATGTTACCTCATATATTATATATTATCCTGTATGTTACCTCAGTTATTACCTCATATATTATATGTAACATCTCATATTACTTCATATATTATATATTACTCTGTGTGTTACCTCACATATTACCTCATATATTATATATTATCCTGTATGTTACCCCCCATATTACCTTATATATTACCCTGTATGTTACCTCACATATTACATATTATCCTGTATGTTACCCCCATATTACCTCATATATTATATATTACTCTGTATGTTACCTCACATATTACCTCATATATTATATATTACTCTGTGTTACCTCACATATTATCCTGTATGTTACCTCATATATTATATATTATCCTGTATGTTACCTCAGTTATTACCTCATATATTATATGTAACATCTCATATTACTTCATATATTATATATTACTCTGTGTGTTACCTCACATATTACCTCATATATTATATATTATCCTGTATGTTACCCCCATATTACCTTATATAGTACCCTGTATGTTACCTCACATATTACATATTATCCTGTATGTTACCCCCATATTACCTCATATATTATATATTACTCTATGTTACCTCATATATTACTCTGTATGTTACCTCACGTATTGCCTCATATATTATCCTGTATGTTACCTCAGTTATTACCTCATATATTATATGTAACATCTCATATTACTTCATATATTACCCTGTATGTTACCTCATATATTATATATTACTCTGTATGTTACCTCACATATTACCATTATCCTGTATGTAACATCTCATATTAGCTCATATATATTATATTACTCTGTATGTTACCTCATATATATTATATTACTCTGTATGTTACCTCACATATTACCTCATATATTATATATTACTCTGTGTGTTACCTCACATATTACCTCATATATTATATTACTCTGTATGTTACCTCACATATTAGCTCATATATTATATATTACCCCTATATTACCTCAGATATTATAGATTATCCTGTATGTTACCCCATATATTATCTATTATCTGGCACTCTCGTACCATGAACCCCTGTCCCCTGGTGATTATATATATATATATATATATATAATCATCTACCTGTGCTGGAGGCTGTGACATTCTCCTCTTGCACCGCTAGGTAGAGCTCGGCCGCTGCCTCTGCTCCGTCATCACTGAGCGACAAGTCCTGGAGTCCGTGACGTCATCAGGCAGCGCCGACTCTGGGTACAACAGATCGCATAGCGGCCCCGAGCCGGAGACCGGGACTGAGGTCAGAGCCCCCGGGCACCTCGTCACCCTCATATATTACCCCATATATCGTCTATCATCATCATCATCATTATTATTATTATTATTATTATATGTTACCTCGTATATTATCTATCATCTGGTATTCTCCTCCTATGTATCCCCATCCCCTGGTGACCCATATATATATATATATATATATATATATATATATATATATATATATATATATATAATTTATCTCCTGGTGTCCCCCCCATCCTTTTTTTATTTTCACACACGTCTCCAATAGTGCCAGTTATATTTATATGTAACTTAGAGAACTAGAGATCTCTGACATTGTGTCCCCTGTATTGTGCTGTGATCATGTAGCGCTCTGTCTGTATATTTACACTGTATCCTGATCATTTCTATCCTTATCTAGGCTGAATCATGACTACGGGAGCAGATGTTCGGGATATTTTGGAGCTGGGGGGTGGGGAGCCAGAGAACACTGGAATAATCAGCAAAAAGGACATTATAAATGCAGACAAGGTGAGTTTCTGCCCCGGAATAAATACAGGATTTGTAACACATTTGCAGTCGATAGGGAAAGCCCTGCGGCAGGAATAAGGAGAGCAGCAGTGGGGAAAATAAAAGATAGGGATACTAGACCTTTAGAGACCTAGTGCTGAGTATTGAAGTGATATTACAGTCACATAACTATTCTTAGGGGCAGATTCAGTTGTGAAAAAATCAGCGAGATTGGATGTGCAGACCCAATGTTTCTCACAACATCGCGGCCAAATGAATTTCCCCCTATAAATATATAAATATAACATGTCATAATATATAAAATAGCCGTGTGATTGCTGCTCAGTGGTTGTAGTTAGATAGTTTATCTGATTCTGTTACAGAAGTTTGTGGTGAATGGGAGGAGACAACATGTGATTTATATTATTATATGTATCAGTACTCTCATCACTACAGATGACAACAGAGTGGGTAATTAATGTTTCTACTAGTGACAGGGCATGCTTGGACTTGTAGTTCTACAAACTTTTTAACCCATTATCCTGGTACCCATTTCCCAAAGGTGCCAAGAGGAGCCTAATTGCTATTACAGGAATTCTGTCCTGGCTGGGGCTGTTTCCCTGTTATATTATGGCTAGCCTGGTGCTGATTGCTGCTGTTGCAGTGAGACCCTACGCTCTGTCACCCTGCATTAGTGGTAATCAGCCCAGGCTATAGCACCCTATAGGGGGATGTGGTGAGTGAAGGATGCTGAAAGTAAAGCTTAGGCCTTCTCCCTTCTTGACTGTACTTAAATGTGTATATACAGTGGCTTGCACAAGTATTCAACCCCCTAAAAATTAAACAGATTTGTCTGTATGACACTTGTACAGACTGTTCCAGGCAGTATTTTTTCCCTGTGAACCAGTAGGCTCTTAAAGTACATTTTCAAACCAAAATTCAATATTTGGCTGCAGATTTTAATTTGCTACAAAAAAAACCAACAACTGAAAAATGCTACCTACATATTCATTCAACCCCTGTGCTGTGTAACCTCCAATTGCCGTAACAATTGGCTTTCAATTAGCCTCTACCCATAAATCATTAAAAAGGTCAGCTTTTCTGGACAAAAAGACCCCATAATTCAAGTAACATTGTTCATGAGCATTCTAGGAATATTAAAAATAAAATAATGAACATGCGCAAGATGGGCCTAGTGAGCACTGTTGGATGAATTGTGAGGAAACTGAAGCTGCATCGTACCGACCTGGCACTGTCTAGACAAGGGGATCCCTCAACACTCGGCGTCAGAGCAAGGAGGAGTCTTGTGAGGGAGGACACAGAGAGGACAACTATCACGTTGCAGGGGCTACAGAGTTCAGTGACTGAGACTGGGTGCAGCTGCACCAGTCACCCATATAAAGAGCTCTGTATGGGAGGTGGCTACAAAGAAGTACATCAAACTACGCCTGGAGTTTGCCAGAAAGCATCAGAGGGACCCGGCTTAAATGTGGGACGAGGTTTTGTGTCAGATGACAAAAATGGAGCTTTGTCGCCCGAATTGAAAACGCTATGTGTGGTGCACACCTAACCCTGCCCATTCTTCAGCAGGCACCAGCAGTGAAGTATGGGGGGGTGGCAGCATCAAGTTGTGGGGATTCCTCAGCGGGTTCTGGGCATACCGTTAAAATTGAAGGAAAAAAAGTGAATGTTCTACAATGGCCAAGTCAAAATCCAGATCTCCATCCAATTGAGAAACTGGCAATATTTAAAAATTGCAGTCCACAAACGCCATCCAAACAGCCCAAACGACCTGGAGCAAATCTGCAAGGAAGAATGGGCAAATATGTGTACGCTGGAGAAACGGACGGGTGCATCTCTCCAGGGTGTGACAGAGACCCGGAAGGTGACTCAGATGTCGCTGCTTTATATTGTGCCAGGGTTGGGATTATAAATCATCAGTTGTACTGAGACTGGTATTGTTAATTCAGCTGAATATCAAGATCAAGAAATGTAATGAGATATATATATATATATGTTATATCTCCAAGAAAAACTGCACATCAGTTCATTTCAACATTGTGGATGCCAGGTAATATATAAACCATGTAAGATTCATCCTAGGAAAATCTACTCCTCTCCAAGCACCAAGGCAGCCCATGAAAAAGGTGCTATACACTGACCAGCCACAACTATAAGAACCACTGACAAGTGAATAACATTGATTATCTCGTTACAATTGCACCTGTCAAAGGGTGGATATATCGAGCAGCAAGTGAACAGTCAGTGCTTGAAGTTGATGCGTTTGAAGCAGGAAAAATTGTCAAGCGTAAGGATCTGAGTGACTTTGACAACGGACAAATGTGACGGCTAGATGATTGGGTCAGAGCATCTCAAAAAGGCCAGGTCTTGTGGGGTGTCCCCGGTATGCAGTGGTTAGTACCTACCAAAAGAGGACCAAGGGCTAGATTTACTAAGCTGCGGGTTTGAAAAAGCGGGGATGTTGTCAATAGCAACCAATCAGATTCTAGCTTTCATTTATTTAGTACCTGCTACAAAATGACAGCTAGAATCTGATTGGTTGCTATAGGCAACATCCCCACTTTTTCAAACCCGCAGCTTAGTAAATCTAGCCCCAAGACTCATTGTTGCTCATGGGGAGTGAAGGCTAGCCTGTCTGGTCCAATCCCACAGAAGAGCTACTGTAGCACAAATTTCTGAAAACTTAATGCTGGCTATGATAGAAAGGTGTCAGAACACACAGACATTGCATATTTCTGTGTATGGGGCTGCGGACTGGTCAGAGAGCCCCTGCTGACCCCTGTCCACCACCTACAATGTGCACTTGAGCACCAGAATTGGACCATGGAGCAATGAAAGAAGGTGGCCTGTTCTGATGAATCGCGTTTTCTTTTATATCATATTGATGGCTGGGTGCGTGTACGTCGTTTACCTGGGGAAGAGATGGCGCCAGGATGTACTATGGGAAGAAGGCAGCCGGCGGAGGCAGTGTGATGTTCTTGGTAATGTTCTGCTGGGA